>NC_084793.1:29347993-29651952 GCF_963169125.1 Humulus lupulus | reverse complement strand
GAAGGAGGACTTATATGAAAGAAAGGAAAGTTGACTGGTTATTGTAGGTCAAGGGTTTTGTACGGACAAAACAAAGCCGGTTGCAAATATTGAATCAAATTATAAATGCATGGTTTTTGGTTTCGAGTTCCGACAAAGTGGTCGACTCGACTCGACTAGGCGCTTTCATACGTATAGTTTTGACCACTTCATTTTTATATATAAAAATATATATAACGTGTTATATATAATATAGTGTGAACGGGGTTTCGTCGCACGTGAGAATCTTACGGCTACAAAAGCAAAGGCTCGTGTGATGTGATGAAGATGATCATGGTCATGTGATCTAAATCTAAAGGCGCGTTGATGAATCATCTAGACATTTTACTTTTTCCTTTTTTGAAATTTGGTGTACATATTTCTTTTAACTTGTCTCTTGTTTATTTCTTTATTGTCTTAATTTGTACATTACTTTCTTATCTCTAATTGTGCACTCTTTAGCCAGCCACATTTTATACATATATGATGATCATATATAGTAAGAAGAATCTCTTTCAACCAAAAGAAAAAAGAGACAACATAAAAGGGAATGTTTTGTGCCGATCGTATATATATATATGTCTTATTTAACAAATTAAGGTAACTATGATATTAATATAGAGTTACTTAATAATTATATATTATTAATCTAAAGATAGATCAGAAGCTTTTCCGGGGACCCCCTATTATTTTTTAGCTTTTATAACTCTAATTTATTAATTATTACATAATTTATATATTTATATGAATATGAATATATTTAAAGTTAGCTATTAGCTAGCTCTCCGGCTATATAGTCTTTTGACTACTTCAAAGATGTGATAAAGATTGGAAAATGTTACCAGAATTAAGCATGTATATAAATATTAATTATATACATACGTATATATTTATATAGCATAATGGGATATCATGGGGTCCCAATTAATATTATTAGTTAACTTAAATTGGGTGGATTCTAGGTAATTAATTAATTAGGGTATATACTTTATGACAATGGATTGTATTAATATATATATATCTAACATTATGTATATATATATATGGGTGCATTCTTAATGGTTACTACTCATGTATGGTTACTTTAATATTAACCATTAGATTAAGATCAATGGTTCATATTTATAGTTGTTAATTAATATTTCTAAAAATAAATTTTGATTTTTTTAAATTTTTGGAAGGGTTACCTGATGAAAACTGTGTATTTATTATGAAAATATAATATTGTAAACTTTTTTATTTTTCAAATGCATGTCGATTTCTAAATATAACTAGTGTTTCTCATTGGTTGAAAATACCATTAATTATGGCAAAAAAAATAACTAAATTTGAAATTAATATAGAAAAAAAATATTTACCTATTGGTAACTTGCTATACCAAGTCACTATGTTGCCACATCATCATAATTGTTAGTACTCATGTATGGGTAGTAACCATTGAGAAGTCTTCCATATATATATATATATATATATATAAGTATGGATGTATATACGTACGTGATGAGATCTTTAAGACCATGATCATAAAAAGGACAAAGTTATAGAAGGGTCATGTGAACTCACGTTTATAAATTATGTTCCATGCGTTTGAATATTTGCTATAATATTAGTCGGTGGCCGTGATAAGTTCTTTTTCTCTTGCAGCCAAACTTTGAATATATACATAAGGAATTACTATGTATATCTAGCGTCTCTGATTTAGGTACATCAAAAAAAATTATATTTCAATTTTTTTTTTGATATAATTGTACATTATAGTTATTTGCGATCTTTCACTAATTTTTAAAAAATTCTGAATAATTTACGATACTAAAAACAAGCTTCAAAACAATTTATTTTTTATTTTCAGCATAGTAAATTATTAGGATATTTGCAGCAAAAATACATAAGTTTTGCAAATAAAAATTTGAGTATTTATGCATAATGTAGGTGCGTATCTCAAAAAAATATCATTCTTTAACATCATTCCAAAATAATGCTAGTATTTGTTTGGTTTCCAAAAATACTCTTGTCATTTTGTTAGCCTCCATCCGTCTTCTCTCTCGGGTCACCTTTATTCTTTGGACACCATTCATCTATCCATTATCAATTAAGATACTAATTTATGCATTTCGAATAGATCTGTGCATAATTTTTTTGTTTTTTTTTGCAATTTTTTTCACAATTTTTTAAATCTGAAACGTAAAAATTTACAGAAAACTTGATATGCCTCGATAGATATCGATGTACCTCGATGCCCAGCTCGATGGGCCCTTAAAAATCATGATTTATAAGAAAAAAATCATCTACCTCGATAGGCCTCAATGCAAATATTTACAATTAATAAAAAGTGCATAAATTTTTACTCGGGTGTCCGTTTGAGGTGATTTTTTTTTTAATTTTGATATTTTCTTGAGATCTACATGTCTGGGATATGTACACACACATTTTGGAAGTTGAAAGTTTGAAAACATACCAAACTTTGAAAATATAAGGGTATTATTTTGAACTTTGGTGTGTTTTTAAGCTTTCAACTTCCCAAATGTGTGTGTACACATCTTAGATGTGTAGATCTCAAGAAAATACCCAAATTAAAAAAAATCACCTCAAACGAACACCCTAGTGAAAAATTATGCACTTTCTATGAATTGCATCGAGGTATGTCGAGGCTTATCGAGGTGGTATCGAGGCATATGGTTTTTTCATGAAAATCATGATTTTTAAGGTATACCTCGATAGAACTCGATGTACCTCGATGCCCAGCTCGATAGACTCTTAAAAATCATGATTTTCAAGAAAAAAACCATCTACCTCGATAGGTCTCGATGCAAATCAATGCAATTGATAGAAATTGCATAAATTTTCACTCGGGTGTTTGTTTGAGGTGATTTTTTTTAATTTGGGTATTTTCTTGAGATCTACACGTTTGGGATATGTAAACACACATTTGGGAAGTTGAAAGTTTGAAAACACACCCAACTTTAAAAATATAAGGGTATTGTTTTTTAACTTTGGTGTGTTTTCAAGCTTTCAACTTCCCAAATGTATATGTAAATATATTAGGTGTGTAGATCTCAAGAAAATACCCAAATTAAAAAAAAAATCACCTCAAACGGACACCCGAGTGAAAAGTTATGCACTTTCTATTAATTGCATTAATTTCCATCGAGACCTATCGAGGCCTATCAAGATCTATCGAGGCAAGTATTTTTTTTCATGGAAATCATGATTTTTAAGGGCCCATCAAGCTGGGCATCGAGGTCTGTCGAGGTATATCTTAAAAATCATGATTTTCATGAAAAAAAACCATATGTCTCGATACCACATCGATAAGTCTCGACATACCTCGATGCAATTCATAGAAATTGTATAATTTTTCACTAGGGTGTCCGTTTGAGGTGATTTGTTTTTTGAATTTGGGTATTTTCTTGAGATCTACACATCTAAGATGTGTACACACACATTTGGGAATTTAAAAACTTGAAAACACACCAAAGTTCAAAATAATACCCATATATTTTCAAAGTTGGGTATGTTTTCAAACTTTCATCTTCCCAAATGTGTGTGTACACATCCTGGACGTGTAGATGTCAAGAAAATACACAAATTAAAAAAAAATCACCTCAAACAGACACCCGAGTGAAAAGTTATGAACTTTTTATTAATTGCAATTATTTGCATCGAAGCCTATCGAGGTATATCAAGGCAGATGATTTTTTTTCTTGAAAATCATGATTTTTAAGGGCCCATCGAGCTGGGCATCGAGGTACATCGAGGTTTATTGAGTTTTTTGCAAATTTTTACGTTTCAAATCTAAAAAATTGTGAAAAAAATTACAAAAAAAATCATGCACAGATCTATTCCAAATGCATAAATTAGTATCTTAATTGATAAGGGATGGAGGGATGGATAGATGGTATCCAAAGAATAAAAGTGACCCGAGAGAGAGAAGAGGGATGGAGGCTAAAAAAATGATTAGGGTATTTTTGGAAACCAAACAAAGACTAGCATTATTTTGGAATGATGTTAAATAATGATATTTTTTTGATATATGCACCTATAATATGTATAAATACCCAAATTTCCCTTTGCAAATTATGACACTTAAATACCTAACTTTTTTTTTAGCGGCTAAAATACTTTCCGTTACACTTTCTTGGCACTCGTTAGTACCTCACCGTTATCTAACATGTCAGCGCCTACATGACAATTTCTGATTGGTCCACGTTATTAATAATTGAGTTTCTATTTAAAAATTCATTTAAATATTTAAAAATTAAATAAAACTCATTAAAAATCTAATAAAAAAATTATAATTTTATTTAAAAATCATACTTTAATTAAATTAAAATAAAAAATCATTATTCAAAATACCTAAAACTAAAAATATAATTAAAATAAATACATTTTTTCTCTTTCTCTCTCCTGAATCTTCATCTTCACCGTTCTTCCTCTTTTTTTTTTTTTTTTTCTTTTCTGGGTTGCTAGGTTGGAGAAGATGGATGTCGAGGCTGGGATTGCTTGGACCGAAGGAGGACAAAGAGCACAGATTTGGGTCTGCTTGGATGGAGCTCAACAATCGGCATCTAGGCTGGAGAAGATGGATCTGCAATGCCGATGGGGCTAGCTTCAAATGGAACTCCGACCACCCTTGAGCATGGCGACTCCAGAACCTTCGTCAAACCCATATTCTGTTCGTTACCTAGCCTCCCCCACCAACGACATTGTCCGATCTACACGAAGACAATGTTCCAGCCTCCTTCACTTATGCAGATCTGCACTCCACCTGTGTAAAGGGAAAGAAAAACAAGAAGAACAAGATGAAGAGGGAAAGAGGAATGAGATGTAACAAAAAAAAGTTTGCCTCTATTTTCTCCAAGCCAACACCCAAGAAAAAAAATGAAGACCGGTGAAGAAGATGAAGAATCAAGAGGGAGAGATAAAAATTACTATTGTTTTTAAGAAAGAATTTAATTTATATTAGTATTTAGTTTAAGTTAAAAATCAAATCAGATTTTAATTTATTTAATTTTGTTTTAAGATTTAATTTAATTTATATATTTTTTAAATTGATTTTTTAAATTTTAATTATATAAAATTGAATTTTTAATATATTTTATCATTTTTAAATGAAAATGATTTATTTGGACCAATCAGAAGCTGTCACGTAGGCATTGACTTGTTAGATAATGGTGAGTGTTGACGCCGTTTTTCGTCAACAGTGAAAGAAGAGCACGTAAACAATAACTAGTAATGGCCAATTAAAATATGACAATACACAACACGATTTTTTACGTGGTTCAGCAGTTAAATCTGCCTAGTCCACGAGTCTCTGTTATTAAACTCAAGATTATCTCTGAAAATTCTTAAACATGAATTCTTCAAAATTTTCTCTCAAGATTCAGAATTTTCGTCCTTTACAATGGTGCATGACCTCTCTATTTATAGAGAAATATGCAAAATACTATCCCACATATTTTGGGTATTTACTCTTTTTGTGTAAATAAATTAAATAGCTTTAAATGCCTGTAATCCGATATAAAAGGAAACGTCCCCTGAAGACCAGGGGGCGTATAAGTAATCAAATAATATTCCATGATTTTATGGGATTTACAATAATAAATGCAGAACACGTCCCTTATAGACAACACTTGTAGATATTCAATGTCATTATCATATATCTCCAAGCCCTTACTCTACCAGGTTTCTCATCAGCTTTCGAGCTAATGACATCTTCCGAGGTCACATGGCTTCGAGATCGTACGTGTGTCAGGCTCGGAACCCTTGATCCGAGGTCTTTCCTGAGGATAGATGCGTCTCGGGAGCTACCCTTCGAGATCGTAAATATTTCGAGGCCACCACATTCGGGGTCGTCTCAGTCTTGTAGGCTCGATACTTATTCCTGGAGCATACTTCAAACTTTACGAGTTCATTTGTTGCGAATCCAGCTTTCGAGGTCACATTTAACACATCTCGAAATCTGGGTATAACAGTGAGGTACCAACGGGTGCCAAGAAAGTGTAACGAAAAGTATTTTAGCCGCAAAAAAAAAGAGTTAGGTATTTAAGTGTCATAATTTGCAAAACTTATGTATTTTCGTCGCAAATATCCTAAATTATTTAGAATTTCTCAAATTTGTAGGGATTCTAAATAACTACATCCACTACAAAAAATCCTAGTTTTAGTCACATTAAAATTTGTGACTACAAGTAAAATAATTGTGACTAAAGAAAAATCATATTACCTAGTCACCACTAAAAATTCTGTGGCTAAAAGTATTAGTCACAAAAATCACAATTTGTTGTCACTAAATATATTTTTAGTCACAACAAACTTTATCACTAAAAGTAATATGTTGTGACTAAAACTATATTAATGACAATTTGTGATTAAGTATGACTTTTTAGTCACAGTAAATTTTTTGTTGTGACTAAAAGTGACATTTAGTTACACACAATATATGTTGTAACTAAAATGTTGTCACTAAAGAGTACATTTATAGCAGCACTGGTGGGCTTACACAGTGCAGCAAAATTGCAGCTGGTATTAGAAGAAAATTGTTGAAATTAAGGATCTCTTTAGAGCTAAAATGGATAGACCAGCATTCATGGAAGTGAAATATAGTATTCACTCTGGGCATGCAATACTATATGATCAACATATCAAGGTACAATGGAGTAAATTTGTGTGGGAGAGATGCAGTATTCCGAAACATAGATACATTCTCTGGCTAACTTTGCATTAGAAGTTGAGAACCAAAGAGTATCTCAGTAAACACTGTCAGGCGATGGACACAGTATGCTTGCTGTGTGGAGATCACAATGAAGATATTACTCATCTATTATTTCAATGTACTTACAGCAAAATCTGTCTTGTGAAGATGAAGGAGTGGATTGGTTGTCGAGCACAAACAGAGAACTATCAAACCTTATTGCAATGGATTTCCAAAGCAAAACATCTCAACAAACTCAGGAAAGGATTTTACATAGCTGCTGTTTCTGCACTAGTATACCATATATGGAGGGTCCGAAATGATGTCTTGTGGTCATCTAAGATTTGGCATGTAAATCATATTATAGAGGTCATTAAAAGAGAGTTAAAGTTGAGACTCACTGTATCAATGTACAAGGGAAAACAAAATAGGGATAAAGAATGGATTCAAAAATTTTAAAGTTAGATACATGGATTGTAAGTCACATAGGGGTAGAAGAAGATCCATAAGTGTACATGATTTGATTTTGAGCAATACAATGATTCTTATTCACCAAAAAAAAAAAAAAAGAGTACATTTATTTGTAGTGATCACACACTGTCATATAAAAAAATTGAATTATAACTTATCCATATACCGAAAATACGAAAGCATGTTGTTTTTAAGCATTTTTTATACACATATGAAACAAATTATTTTGAATTTTTTTTCAACACCGTAAATTATTTGGAATTTCCTGAAAACTAGTAGGATGCCTATTATATAACTACAATGTACACCATCGTATAAACAAATTTAGGTTATAATATCTTCATGCACTAAGAGCACTCCCAATTGGTGCTCTACTCTATCTTTTAAAATACATCCCCAAAACACACATTTTTCTATTTTACCTCTAAGTTTTACATTATATAATATATCAGCTTTTTTATATATTTTTCTACATCATTTAAATATTATATCTTTAAACATATTTTATTAATTAAAGTAAAATAAAATAATTGAAAAAAAGAAATAATAAATATATACTAAACTATAAAATATAACCGCGCTCCGCGCAGTCTTTTGTAATTATTAAAACATATATATTTTAAAATATTTTTTGGGAGACTGTGGGATGGTGATTCATTTTGACCATACTTGTACAACATGTTCTTTATATAGACACGTAAAGACATCTTGACCATAATTTTTTATTTCATGATGGTGTTCACTGTTATTGTATAGCGAACCTCCTGTAGATTTTTGAAAAATTCTGACAAATTTTAAAGTACTGAAAACAAAGTTCAAAAAGCTTGTTGTACATTTACTTTTATTTATTATTATTATACGCTTTGCGTAGTTCTTTTTATAAAAAGTCTAAATTATGTATAAGAAAATTTATATTTTGTGTAAGATTTATTTTGGCCAATTACTTGTTTGAAGTTTTTATTTTTAAAAATTAACTTTTAGATCTCGTGTTTTGTCAAAAGAATAAAAATTGGAATTGATAGATTGATTATTTGAACACTGTATTTTTGCTCATTACCTGTTTTGACCCTATATTTTTTAAAATGAACCTTTGGACCATGTATTTATTTAAAATATTCAAACTTCTAATGAAAATTAAATTATATATTTATATAATTTTTGTTTTCTGTAAGGGTTCACACTATTTTGAACATTGTATTTTAGTTGATCACCCATTAGAACTTTTATTTTTACAAATTAACTTGTAGACCTCAAGTTTTGTCAAAATATTAAAATAGAAATAGATAAATCTATTATTTGAACACTATATTTTGGCCGATTACTCATTTTGATTGTTTATTTTTAAAAATTAACCTGTGGATCATATATTTATTCAAAAGGTTAAAAATTATTTATAAAAAGTAAATATATATAATTTATGTTTTCTATAAGGGTTCACACCATTTTGAAGCTTGTATTTTAGTTGTTTACCCATTTTGACCATTAATTTTTATTTTAAATTAACTTGTGGACCTTGTGTTTTGTCAAAAATTAAAAAATAGGAATGTAAAGATAGATTATTTGAACCACGTATAATTTGGTTGATTACCCGTTTGAATATTTTATTATTAAAAGTTAACATTTGGATCCTGTATTTTGTCAAAAAGTTAAAATATATTATTATTATTATTATTATATGTAGATATTTTTATCTATTATAATTTTTATTAAAATAAAAAATGAGAAAAAAGAGAACAGACAAAATAGATAAAAAAATTCCTTAATAAATTAATAGCTATAAATTAAAAAAGTAATATAAAAAATGAGAAAAAAATATTGTTTACTTATATTTATAATTTAATTAAATAGTTGTTGTAATGAAATATCTAATCAAATTTAAATTCAAAATATACATCGTTGAAATAAATCAAATTCAAATTAAATTATACATGTTGTTAATATATATTTTTGTAAAACTATTACATTTAAATTAAAAAAAACATAAATAATTTAAATAAACATTTATTATTTTTGTTGTTGTGCATTATTTTATTTTTAGTAATATTATTTTGTAAAACTATTAACTTTGGAATAAAAAAACATAATTATAATATAATAAGAAAAATAGATATATAGATAATCGAAAATTATTACGTAATTTTTAATTAATTTTTTTAGTATTTTTCAATAAATAAGTAGTTAAGATATTTAACTAAATAAATTTTTAATCAAATTAATATGTATATATATTGATATTTTCAATTGTTAAGATATTTTAGAAAATAGAAAATGAATAAAAAAATTAGATTAAATGAGAAAATAGAAAGAGTGATTTGAAGAGATTTTAGAGTGCCACATAATATCCTTTCTATAGATATATAGATGTTAAAATATTTTAGAAAATAGAAAATGAATAAAAAAATTAGATTAAATAAGAAAATAGAAAAAGTGATTTGAAAAGATTTTAGAATGCAACAAAATATCCATGAAGTTCTACTTTATATATATATATAGATATATATAGGAGGGAGAAATCTTATAATATTATATAAAGAATTTGTAAATATTACGTAAATGTAAATATAAATTAAATAAATTTTATGCATAATTATTATAAATATATAAAAAAAAAAGTTAATAAAAAATAATTTTGTGTGTCTTAACTAAATATTATAAAAAAAATATATTACAAAGACTCTGTTGGAGCTGCTTAAAAACAGTAATGACTCTATGGCCACAAAAAAGAGTGACCCATTTTCATATATATATATATATATATATATAATAACAAAGTAAAAAAAAGTTAGAGAGAGAAAGAAACGAACAAGTATATCTCAACCTAGCTTGGTAGCTCGATCAATCTTTCGATCTCTCTTGGCAGCTTCTGACTCTGATCGATCTTTTAGTATGAAAAGTTTTTCCGATCACACACGTGTGGCGTACGCATGACTCACTAAGATCTCACACGCTGACACAGTTTCCGTGTACCTTTGCATGCTTCCAATTATGTTGTTTTCTTACTTTTCTAAGTAAACATGTAAACCCACATCTCTTTTCATTCATATATGTATTTTCACACTTACATATATTATTCTCCAGTATTAATAAAGCTAGAGCCCAAAGGGTTTTAAATCAAATTCTCATAATTGACCCTTTATTTTTTGTGTCTATATATATATATGTACGTCTACGTTGTACGTATATGTATATATATAATTTAATGGACCAATATGAAGAGACATATATGATATTTTTTGAGGGTACGGTACATATAAAAAGTTAGGACATTAAGGTTTTCTCCTTAAACTACTGAGAAATTGAAAGCCAAGATTGCCTCAATCCTCGTTATCTCATTTTTTTTTTTTTTTAAATTTTTTTTATGAAACCTAACTTAATTAGGGTTTGATGACTGCACGGTTCCAAAGGTGGCCCTTGTCGCACCCAACCAAATCTCCTACTACTACGTGACCGTTGGGAGCGTTCACCTCTCACAATCACACACGTGTGGACCCCAATCACACGTGTCACATGCTGACATCATAGCAACGCATAATAAGATTAAACTCAATCAGCGCATGAGATTTGTATACATGTACCATCACCCATCATGATCATTGATCACAACCCTCTAATGATGGCATGTTGGCATGTGTTTGTACGCATATATATATATATAATATATATATATTATGTACACATATAGGTCCCCATTTTGTCCTATCTACATTTAAAATCCTATTTGACCCATAATCGTTCCATTAGTGATTAGATCCATGGATCGGTTGTTATAATAATTACAAGTAATAGCTAGGTTTTTTTTTCTTTCTAAAAATATATATATAAATAAAAAATTTCCTCAAAAAATACTCCCATCAAATTTTGTATTTTACATTTTAATAGTAATTACAATGTTTTTCCTGAATTTATAAATAAATATACTATATTGTAAAAGTCCTTAAATAATATTCTAAATAATAAAATAAAAAAGAAAGTTATTAGAAGTACTCTAATCTTTAATTAATTACAATAAAACTAAACCCACGTTACATTAAACTTCATTCTATAAATCAAATCTAAATCTAAAGTAGATAATAAAATTTATCTCGCTAAGCACAAATTTTTTTAAAAAATCTATAGGATTTATGTGTTTATGTATATTTTGAAAGAAGAGAAGAAAAGGGTATCCATTGAGATGACAATAATTGGAGAGCAAAGGCTATAACGCGGTTTCGTTTGGAATGAGGGAAAGTACACGGTTTCATCGATCAAGATATTGAGTGTATATATATATTTCTCATTTTGTATGATTGTTAGTGGAAGAATTATATATAATAATGTTTTTATAAATATTATATGGTGATATTGTAAGATTGGGAGTGTAATATATGGTACGATTACTATATGATATTATTAAATAAAATAAAATATTATTAATACATGACTGTTTGACCAGTGTTGCTTCTGGGATACGTTTGGGAGCACAAAAAGAGACAAAAGCAGCACATATTTGTTTAATAATAAAAATAAAGTCATTTTGTTTGTTTCTGAAAAGTCTCCGTCGTCCCCGTTATTACCACCCCAAAACCCCTATATAACATATAATTACACACACATGTATATATCCTAATAACCCTAACCCTAACCCTAATCCTAACCCTAACCCTAATATTTGACCATATATCGTATCCCTCACGAGTCTATGCCACTTGTCCTCTAATTATATATATGCCCTTCTCTTTATTTTTTTTATTTTATTTTAATAACTTCTATATATAAGCTTAATATATTCGAAAGGATATTTTGCTTTTCATTATTTTTTTTCTTTTTAAAAAAAAAACACCAACATGCAACGTGCACGATTCTTCTACTATTTTATGAGATTTTCGTGTTAATTTACATTTTGAAATTTTTGTAGCACTTGGTTTTGTTATTATTATAACCAATATATATTTTATATTTTATAATTCTTTTTTTTTTTGGTTATATAACTCATGAAATTCATCACCCTATTAATTCCTTTTGAATAAATAATAATTAGATGAAATTAATTATTACGAGTCATGGATCTCAATCAACAAGAGCATGTGAACCATAGACAAAATAATTTCCTATATATCCTCCTCTCCTCTCCTCTCCTCTCCTCTCATCCTTTCACTATTCTTATTTGCAATGTTCTTATATAAATATATATATCTTTACAAAAAGATTAAAAAAAAAAAAAGAAGTAGAAGATATTATAGAGAAAGTAATGATATTCCGAATCTAGTAGATTTATGTTGCTAACACCCCCATTATTGCCGGGTCATATGCCAAGAATTCCTATACCTGTTTCTTATAGTTTTTCACAACTTTTGTTACAGATTTCTGAGTACCCCACCAACTTTATTTTATTGGTATTATTTTTCTAAAATACTAATTAATTAAAAAGACTCACTACTCATCACATGAAACCGTGAACTTATCTCATTCATTACCAAACTATTTATTTATTTATTTAAATAATCTAACTATTTTTTTTCTCAAGGAAGACCTTCTAGAAGTTTGACATATATACATATATATATAATTAATTGTCAGATTTGAAGCTATTTATATAGTTCTTTCTTTAACATGAATCTGACCCGTGAACTGATCCCATTTACTTTTAGTTCATCATAGTCTTTTTGGGAATCATCAGTCATATATACCCAAATTCCCAGTTGCTTTATTTTTTCTATTTTTAATAAAAATTAAAATAAATGATTAACACTTGAGAAGTTGAGAGCTGCACATGGAGAAGTCAAAGTAAACTATTCTGATAAATATGTTATGTGTGTGTATTTTGTAATTTGGATTCATATAAGTAGGAAAAGTCAAATAGAATGAGACAGTTACAGGTCCAAAAATTTATGCTAATTGTAATTAATCTTATATTGGGATCCAATGGAGAGAGAATACGACACAAATTAACATTAATTTTTTTATTATTAATTATTTTCTTCTTTAATATAATGGTTTTTTGTTTGATTGCAGATTTCTCTGATCGATCAAGCCACCAATTGGGCCCATTCTTATTTTTGTTTTACTATCAAGACGTCTCTAGAAATTATAAGTAGATACCAAACAAATCTTACTACACAATAATTTATTATATGAATAGAAGCCTCAATTATTATTATTTTGTTTGGTTGCTATGCATATGTTGCATTGCAGTGTCATGATATGGAGATTTTTAAATGAGTAAATTTTTTAAAATTATTATTATAATTAAAAATTGAATAAATTATTCCCTCTAAAAATTAAAAAAATTATGTAATTTTAATCATTTCCATTCCTTTGGTTGAATATCAATTTTGAGTACCATTGAGACTAAATAGAGTCTCACTAAGTTTCTATTACCATATATCTGTTAAGAAGAGCCTATTAATATATCAATACTTAACAAAGTATTGACTTAAATTAATTATAGATTTTATTTATAGTGTTTTTAATTTTGAGTAATTATTAATTTGTATAAAATGAGTGTCTTGTTGCCCAAGTTTTATAACTCTATAAATATATATTATTTGTGTGTTTGAAAACTAGGCTTTTGAAGAGAGTGACTTTTGAAGAGAGTGAGTAAGTTTGTAGAGTGGTGAGAGTAAGTTTGAAGAGTGGAAAATTGGGAAGCAAATAGTGTATTGAGTTTTGGGAAGAGAGTTTGAGAGAGTATGAGTGTGTAATATTGAAGTTTGAAGTGATATAGATCTATCTTTGCGAGTTTGGTGATTCTACCAAACTGAGTAAATTTCGTTGCTTTTTTATTATTTTGCTGCGATTGGGAAGTTTGTCTTTTTTTTTTCTCAACAATTGGTATCAGAGACAAGGTTCAGATCTTCACCGAATATGTCAAAGGTGATGTCTTCCACAAAATTCAAGATTGATCTTTTTTATGGAAAGAACAATTTCCGTATATTGCAAAGCACAGTGAAAGATGTTTTGGTACAACAAGGACTCATGAAGGCACTGCATGGAAAGAAGCTCGAGAGTACGGATGATGAAGATTGGGAAGAGCTATAGGAAAAAGCAATAAGCACTATTCGCTTAAGTTTGACTCCTGAATTAAAGTATAGTGTATTGAATGAAACATGTTCTTATGAGTTATGGAAAAAGTTAGAGAAACTTTATAGGGTAGGTAACCATTTGGTACCCTGTATTTTTGTAAAGTATCATTTTGATACCCTGCATTTACAATAATGTTCATTTGGTATCCAATATTTTGAAATCGTACATATTTGGTACCTTGTATTTTAAAATCATACATATTTGGTACCCTAAACTCAAATTTAATTAATAAAAATTTACCAATTTAATCAAACTACTGTCAATTATATAAGTTCCAAATTTAAATTTAATTACTTAATTACATATAACTGATGACAATTTGATCATATTGACAAAATTTTATCTATCAAATCTGAGTCTAAGGTATCAAATATGTATAATTTTAAAATACATGGTACCATATGAGTATTATTGAAAACAGAGGGTACCAAAATGATACTTTGCAAAAATATAGGGTACCAAATGAGTAAATTCCCAACTTTATATGTCTAAATCCTTAACTAATCGATTATATTTGAAGAAACAATTATATGAGTTAAAGATTATTGAACGAGATGATGTTAGAGATCATATAAATAGATTTAATAAGTGCATAATTCAGTTGTTAAGTGTAGAAGTCAAAATTTGATGGAGAAGATAAAGTTATTATTTTGTTGGCCTCTCTACCAAAATCATATAAGACATTGGTAACTACACTTTTAGTTGGAAATACCACTTTAACTGTGGATGAGGTGTCAATCGCTCTTTTGGAGACAAAGAGTATCAAGCAACCGAGTAGTTCGTCTTATATTGGTCAAGCTCTTGTGACAAGGTCAGATTAAATCGTGGGAAGGAATATGATGACAGAAGAGATAATCACAGCCAATCACGTTCTTGAAGAGAAATGGAATGTTATTATTGTCACAAAAAGGGACATGTGAGACAGAATGGTGAAGAATTGACCAAGCATCTTGAGGCAATAAGAAATCAAGAATGCAAAGAGACTTCAGATTCCACTAATGTTGTTGATACAGGGTATTAAAAGTGAAAGTGATGTTCTTTCTGCTATAACTGATGAAAATTTTTCTGACTCTTGGATTTTAGATTCTAGTTGCTCATTCCACATGTGCTCATATAAGGAGTGTTTTGATACTCATAAGGCATATGATGGTTGTACTGTTTTCATGGCTAATGATTCCAGCTCTAAAGTAGTTATTGGAATAAGAACTGTTAAGGTGAAGAAGTTTGACAGTGTTGTGATAACATTGACTGATGTGTTAAACATGTTCTTAAATTGAGGAGGAGCTTAATCTATCTGGTAGCCTTAGACACTTTAGGTTGTGTCTATTATGCAAAATATAGTGTAATGACTGTTTGTTGACGCCGTTTTTCGCCAACAATAAAAAGAGAGCACGTGAACAATAACTGATAATGGCCAATTAAAATATCACAATACAAACACACGATTTTTACGTGGTTCAGCAGTTAAATCTGCCTAGTCCACGAGTCTCTGTTATTAAACTCAAGATTATCTCTGAAAATTCTTAAGCATGAATTCTTCAGAGTTTTCTCTCAAGGTTCAGAATTTCGGTCCATTACAATGGCGCATGACCTCTCTATTTATAGAGAAGGCTGCGGAGTACTATCCCACATATTTTGGGTAGTTACTCTTTTTGTGTAAATAAAATAAATGGCTTTAAATGCCTATAATCAAATATAAAAGGAAACGTCCCCTGAAGACCAGGGGACATATAACTGACCAAATAATATTCCACGATTCTAGGGGATTTACAGTAATAAATGAGGATTACATCTCGTATGGACAACACTTATAGATATTCAAGGTCTTTATCATATATCTCCAAGGCTTTAGCTTTCCAGGTTTCTCGTCAGCTTTCGAGCTAGAGACATCTCCCGAGGTCACATGGCTTTCGAGATCGTCTGTGCGTCGAGCTCAGGAGCCCTGATCCGAGGTCATCCCTAAGGATGGATGCATCTTCGGAGCTGCCTTCCGAGATCATGAACACTTCGAGGTCACCATATTCGAGGTCGTCTATGTCTTGCAGGCTCGATATTTAGTCCTGGAGCATACTCTAAACCTTACGAGTCCAATTGTTTGTGAATCCAACTTTCGAGGTCACACTTAACATGGCTCGAAAACTGGGTACAACACTGTTAAAAAAGGTGACTTGGTAGTCATTTAAGTGATGTTCTTTCTGTTATAACTGATGAAAATTTTTCTGACTCTTGGATTTTAGATTCTAGTTGCTCATTCCACATGTGCTCATATAAGGAGTGTTTTGATACTCATAAGACATATGATGGTTGTATTGTTTTCATGGCTAATGATTCCAGCTCTAAAGTAGTTGTTAGAATAAGAACTGTTAAGGTGAAGAAGTTTGACAGTGTTGTGAGAACATTGACTGATGTGTTAAACATGTTCTTAAATTAAGGAGGAGCTTAATCTGTGTGGTAGCCTTAGACACTTTAGGTTGTGTCTATTATGCAAAATATAGTGTAATGACTATTAAAAAAAGTGACTTGGTAGTCGTGAAAAGTTAAAAAATAGCGAAATTTGTATAAACTAGTTGGGAAGACTAATTTAGGTCAGTGACAGAGCCATGTACGGGCTCAATGTAGGCTTAACCCCACACTCAAAAGTTGGGAAAAAAAATGTATACGTATAAATATATTTGATATTAGTTATCATGATTATCTTAAATGAATAATAAGAATATAAATATATGTGTAAGGTCATTTTTCTTCTTTTATTTTTTACTTCATCTTATTCCATTAGCCCATCACGTATTAGTCCACCCCATATAAATCCAATTTGAATTTATATAATGAAAAACAATACATCATATTACAAGTCAATTTTACTTTTTCTTAAAACAAAAATTGCCTTTACTTTCAATTTCCAAAATATAATCTAATATATATTGTATTATTTGTTTGTCTCATAATTTTCAAAATATAATTTTAATATTTAACTATGAAAATAATTGTATAATTTTAACAATATATTAATTTTTCATTCCAACCACAACATTAAAAAAATATATTCTCTAATAAAATATAATATATATAACTAAAAAATACAAATAATAAAAATATATACTTAAAATGTTTTTTATTATAATATTAAAAGTAAGGAGAAAAAAAGGTAAAAATTCATTTCCCATGGTCTACAGATTCCATTAATATTAGTGGGCCACTCTAGACAAAACCATGGGGAAGATTTTACAATTTACTGTTTTAGTGTATCATTGGAGTTGGCCTTAGAGTGTCTTGGGAAGAAAGACAAACTTCTCAAGCATTGCGAAATAATAAAAAACCAAATAAATTTATTCAATTTGGTAAAATCACCAAACCCACACAATTATAGTTATATTCACTTCAAACTTCAATATTACACACTCATACTTTCTCAAACTCTCTACCCAAAACTCAACACACCATTTGCTTCCCACTCTTTAAACGTACTCTCATCACTCTACAAACTCACTCTCACAATCTCTTCAAAAGCCCACTTTTCTAACACACAAATAATGCATATTTATAGAGCTACAAAATTTGGGCAACAAGATAACTTATCCAACAAAACACTCATTTTACACAAATTAGTAATTACCAAAATTAAAAACACTATAAATAAAAAAACTATAATTAATTTGAGTCAACACTCAACAATCTCCACTCCACCTTGACTCAAATTCTCTAAAATCACAACTCAAACCATCAATAAAAGTGAACATGGATCGAGCTCATACTCTCATCGAACTTTACTTAAGTACTTGTCTTCACATTCCTCAATAACTCACTTTTCTTATGAGTATTGATGTATTCTTTCTTCAAACAACCTTTCACTGCAGTTAGAGTCTTCACCATCTTGTTGCATTTTTTCACTCTTGCAACACTAGATGATGACATTTTATGACTTGGCTCTACCATTATAGCTCCACCTAAACCAGTGACGAAGCCAGAAATTATACTCAATATTGACTTGAATAAATATTCACTCAAAATTAATACATTTAAATATTAAATATCCTTTCAAATCTTCATGTAATTCAATGAAACAAAACCTTATTGTAATTCATAAGATGGAAATGACCTATTTTTATGATGCATTTTGGCCTACTTTACATAGTTTTTAGTTAAATGACATCTTTTATTAATGAAACTTTGTTATTACCCTTTTTGCCCTTAGAATAATATAATATTAAATTAAAAAACCCTAAAACTATCTTCTTCTTCCTCACTCATCTCACCCACCCACCCACCCACAACCACTCTCCCCGACCCCCCCTCCGCCACAACCACCACCACCACCACCACCACCTGGGATAGTCACAGGGGACCACTGCCCTTCACAGCCACCACCACGCCTCTCCACAAATCTGGCCAACAAGGCTAGTTTATATGAGTTTTTATTAAATTTAAGATTTGATGTTGTTTTTGTAGATTAAAAGTATAAAATGATTTTTTTAGTAGATTGAAAGTATTAGTAAGGAATTGGGTTTATTTCTGGAGTTTTATGGAGCTTAAAACTTGAAAGTATAAAAAATTTAATGGTGGTTTCGGCCATTTTTGGGGATAAAGAAATCCAAATTTTTTTGACAACCTGTCTAATTTTTTGACAGGTTGTTTGATATTTCAGACTAGCTGTCTAAATTTCAGACTAGTCATAGTATATTTTCGACCACCAGTCTAAATTTTAGACCACATGTCGAATTTTTAGACAACGTGTCATGTAATGCCCCAAATTTCCTAATAAGATTTAGGACCTTGATTAGGAGGCCAGGAGGGCCATAATTGATTTATTATGATACTTAATGAGTATATGTATGTTTATGTGAATTATATTATTATATGATGGTGAATGCATGCATATGGGCTCATATTTTAAATGCAAGGGCATTTTGGTAATTTGGCCGCTGGGGGCGTGATTGTGTAATTTTATGCATATGGGTGAATTATAATTTTACCACATTATATGTGGTTTGGTTCGAGCCTTTCGACGTGAGACGATCATGGGAAAGCAAGTTTTCGGTCTAGTCATAACGGGATTAAGTTCGGGGCTCGGGGTGAGTCTCAGGATGATATTGATGATTATAGCGTTACCGGGGATTTTAGGGTAACAGGATATGAATTATTGGAAATTGAAAATATGGAGATTAGTGGGAATTGGGAAGCGTTAATTATGATTAACGAGATAGGTGGAAAATACCAATTTTACCCTTGGAAATGGTTTAGAGGCTTTTATTGGCTTAAGGGTATTTTGGTCATTTTGGGTTTTTGGATATATATGATTTAAAGGCTGCTGGCTGTGGAAAGTGGTAGATTAAAACAGAGATAAAACAGAGGTTATCCTCTTCCCTTCCCGTACACTACCTTCCCTTCATCCTTCTTTGGTGTTCTTGAGGCCATCATGAGGTTTTGAGCTAGGAAATCAAAGGTGGCAGCTAGGGGACTTGTTTCAATCATTAAAGGGGATTCAAAATTGTGTTTGAGGTGAGTTCCAGTTGTGAATTTACTAGTGTGCTCTGTTTTTAAGTTCTAGTTTTCAGCTTTTGGTTTCTTGATGGAGGTATGGATTTGAGGAGGTTTTAAGTGAAGTTTAGGTTGGGTTTTGATGAGGGGAAGTTATGGGTGATGTTTAGAGGTTTAATTGTGTGTTTGGAGAAGGTTTGGAACTGGTTTGAGGCTTGGTTCCAAGGGAAAACGCAGGGGGGAGTTGGCTGGTGCGTGCTGGTTTCTTGGCTAATTTGCGAAATGAGCCGCGACCTGTGTTGGCTCTAAAGGTGAAAATGGCTCTGTCAGGAGGGTGAGCCGCGACATGGCTATGGTGAGCCGCGGCCCATCAGGGCAGATTTGACCAAAATTGTGTTTTTAGCCCAGGGATGTCTACCATAGGCCTCGGGGTTGGTCCTAGTACCCGGTTAAGTGGGGATTGATGTTCCGGAGGCTAGATATTGATTTGGGAACTTAAGTTGATCATTTTTATTGATGATACCTTATATTTGGTTATGACTAGGTGACCGCTAAAGTACTAAAAGTTGATCATTCTCAAAGGTTGTTTCTTTTATTAATTCTCGCTCGAACCCAAGGTAAGAAAACTGCACCCTGTGTATATGTGACATGCATGGCTATTATGATGCATGTTGGTTGGCTATTGAGTATGACATGCATGGCTATGATTGATGCATGTTGGATGTTTAAATGTAAACATTGATAGCATAACGAATGCTTGACGGTCTTGCCCATTTGCATATGATTATTATTGAGGCATGCGGGGTGATTAAGTGTGATGCATGTAATGCACGAGAAACATATGATTAGAGCATGCCATGAATGATGAATATGAGATTGGCCAGAGCTTGAGTCTCTGAGTTTGTGCATGATCATGATTATGCTAGCAACTGTTTAGTAAGCATGCTGAATGCCCTACTCTTGGATAACTGGCATATGATACATGTTGATAGCATTGCTTACTTGTGCATGGTACTGACTAATTAGTCAGATTTGGCAAATGGGCTAGTATCAACTGTGAAGCTGTGACTTATGAGTCAGGTTCGGCGGTGATACTGGGCACTGGTCACAATGCACTGACTCTTCAGTCAGAATTGGCAAAGGTGTTGGTATCAGCTGTGAAGCTGTGACTTATGAGTCAGGTTCGGCGGTGATATTAGGCACTGGTCACGTTGCACTGACTTATCAGTCAGAATTGGCAAAGGTGTTAGTATCATCTGTGAAGTTGTGACTTACTAGTCAAGTTCAGCAGTGACACTGGACACTGGTCACATAGCGCTGGCTGATTAGTCAGAACGGCCTTAGCATGGATCACGCAAGCCAACAGAGATTAGATCTAATCAACCATCAGCATTGAATGGCTCAAAGAGCATTAATGCAAGACCGACCTCGAGGGTCGATGAATGAAATAAGTGCTTGGAGGTTAGTGTCTTACCTAGCAGCCACTCTCCCTCTTGAATCATATGATGTTCACTCATTGGTTTGGAAGCTTTATGCTCCGTGTGATTATAATGATAATCATTTGATAATGCTTATGTATAGAGTTATGTTTTCTTGCTGGGCTTCGGCTCACGGGTGCTGTGTGGTGCAGGCAAAGGAAAGAGGAAGCTAGACCATCCTTGGGTTGGAGAGCTTAGGTGATGATGTGTACATATGCAGCTGCTCGACCGCCATGACCGAGGTTTAAAGTGGAACTAGGGTTGAACCCTGTTTTGCCGCTTAGAACGGCCTGTTGTAAACATTTTCTGTAATAAACTCTGAAATTTATATTTTCGGGATCCCAATGTATATATTAAACGTTCTAGTGAAACGTTACATCTTAACCAAAATGTTTAATCCCTAAACTGCTAATCATACTTAGTTCACGATTTTGGCCAAATGACTCGGTTAGCGAGTTTAGCACTGTTTACAAGGCACACCGTAACGGTCCCTGGAGTTTGGGGCGTTACATGTCATTTATTTCGACCACTTATCGAATTTTTAGACAGATTGTCGAATTTTCAGACAGGGCGTCGAATTTTCAGATTTTAATTTTCTTATATAATATTTTAATTTAAGTAATACCAATAATTTGTGTTTGTTTGTTTGTCGTATTTTTTTATTCATATATCATCGAAAAACAATGTAATATTATGTGATGGATTATGGAAAAAGAATGAAGACTCATGGAAATGGATTTCAAATGGCTCACGATCAAGATCAAGTTTGGTACAAACTAACCTCACTTTTGAGGAGTAAGTTGAACATAATTATGAAGTTACAAAAATCGATCGCAACCTCCTCGATATAGAATTAACTTACAAGGTAACGACGATAGTGGAAATTGAACTGAATGCAATAAAGAATAGTAGAGACGTTGTTAGTTTCTTTACATGGCAAGAGCGTGATCTGACTCCATTATGTGTGGGTTTGATAAAGAAGATGGAATGCACTCACTAAGGATAAACTTGTTACTAATATTGATTCTAATGCAAAGGTTGATTCTATTGTTGACCTTTCTAGTGATGATGCTGGTTTAAACGATGATAACGATGTTGGTTTAGATGATTATGATAAAATATACGGTGATGTTGAAGAGGGGGGAAAGAAACAATATTGATGATGGTCTTGTTGAGGTAAATTTGAATGTCTCATGTCATGAAAATAGAACTTTTGATAATCACTTTGATAGTGCATACATATGTAATGTTCCTGATTCTAGTTCTGCACCTCACACTGTTGAAGAAAACTATGGTCCATTTCCTCAGGTATGCCATGATGATCATTGTAATGAAACAAGTCATGTTAGTAGTACACCAAGCTCAAATGCAACAAGTATTATTGAAGAGGTTTTTTGTGTTAGTCAATATTTTGTAGATAAGAATGAGTTGAAGATGAAAGCACACATGCTTGACCTCGCCATTAATATTAAATGAATATGGAACAAAACGAACACAATTCATCAAAAAATTAACCCAAGGTGTGGCAAAACCAAGTTTGAGTATGACCATCTCTAAGAAAGACCATTCAACTTGATCATATGTCTTACTCATCCAATTTCATTACTGAAAAATATTTCTTTCCCTGGTTAAGTGCACATGTGGTCTAAAATTAATGCAAATTATGCAATGAATGTCCAAAAGTAGAGATTTGTATTTTTCATCTAATGCTCTATGGTTCAATGCAATTTTATTTTGTATATATGTGATTTTACTGCTTCAAAATAATCCTAAAATAGTCAAACCTACTACTTTGGATGGTTGAAATTATATCATGACCTTTCTTAGTAGTTTTACTAGGATATCCACCACTCAATCCTTAATCATCAAGTGATAGTTGGTTAACAAAATTTTATTTGAAAAATATTAATTATAATCCAATAATGACAATATGCACTTTATTTAGATTTAATTATTGGACCTTTTTTGGACATTTTCACAATTTTAGACCAGCACTCGAAATTATTAAACAGACAATCGAAATTTCAGACAACCTGTCGAAATTTTGAAATAGGCAGTCTAAATATCAAGCTGCTTGTCGAAATCATTAGATATGTAGTCGAAATTTTGGATAGCCTGTTGAAATATTGATACAAGTATTCTACATTTTAGACTGTATGTCGAAAATGATACAGAACCTCTCAAAATTAATAATAATCTGTTGAACTATAAGATGATTGAGTGTCATGAGCAGCTTCTAACATCAACAAATCCCACCTTCCCTCAAGAAATTCCACTAACTTCAAAAGACCTTCAATAATTTCCTTAAGTGTGTTCTTTAGAGTGACCAAAAGTGAGAGTGAGAGGGGATGAATGCAAATCTGCTAGAGTGTTTAGCCCAAAGCCCCATCTTGACTTAGCCCCATCTTGACTTAGCCCCAAATCCAAAAAGACCTTTTTGCTCCTACGCAAACTCAATCCCAAAACAAAAATTGTCTGAAATATCGACAGCTAGTCTCAAATATAAACAGTCTGTCTAAAAATTTCGACACCTCGTCTAAAATTTTGACAGCCCTTCTAAAACTTTCGACACCTCGTTTGAAATTTTGACAACCTGTCTAAAACTTTCGATAGACTGTCTGAAATTTCGACAAGTTGTCTGAAGTGTTTGAAATATCCAAAAAGGCTCCAATAACACAATAAAACAGCATATATCTTAATTAACATTTATAAACTTAAACAAAACTTAATCTTAATGAGTGGTAAATATTTCATTCAAACTACTATGATGATCAACTATTATGATCAATGAATCTAATGAATTCTAATCTTTATCAAAATACTATGATGATCAAGGATTGGGTGGTAGATATTCTATTGAGGTACTATTATGATGATTATTGTAGCGTCCCAAATTTGCTAATAAGGCTCAGTGCCTTGATTAGCGTGCCTGGAGGGAAATAATTGATTTATTTTGTTAATATGTGAATTTGATAAATATGTGATTAGAAATGCATGTTTAGGTGAATTAAATATGCATGTGGGCCCCATTTGGTTGCTAGGGGTATATTTGTAATTTTAGCCCGATGAGGGCATAAATGTGAAATTTGTATATACTGTGATTGATACCATGTGTGAGTGGTGATATAATTGTGATGCACGATCCAAGATGGTCATAGAAAGCAGTTTAGCTAGAAGGTCATAATGGGGTTAAATACCCGGCTCGGGAGGAGCCCAAGGGTATTTTGGGAATATTATAACTTGAATACGGGAATTATTGAGTAATGGTTAGTAGCTTATTAATAATTTGGTAAGTCGAGATTAATGTGGATTTATAGGAATACTTGAGGATTTAGCGAGATTTGGGTAAAATGACGGAATTTCCCTTAAGGTTGTATAAGAATTTTATTAAGGGAAAGGGCAAAATGGTAATTTGGTCTTAGGAGAGGATAACTTTGGTTGAGGAGAATTCATTTAGGTTACTTTCATTTAGGCATAAACCGAATATCTTGGTTGGAAACTTAGAGAGAACCAAGAAGCTAGAAGGAAGGAGGAGAAGAGCTAGTTTTCCTTGAGATCAAGGAAGGAATTCAGGGCTGAGAATGGGGCAACTAGAGTCAAGCATAGGTCAAGATGAATTCAGAGGTAAGGCTTCATCTCTGACTTTGAGCCTCCTTGCATGTTTTTGAGAATTTGGATTGAGTGCTAAGAATTGGAGTTGTGGCTTAGTGATTGTGAGGTTCAACTTAGGAGTCAAGGGATATAAGCTTGGTATTGGACTTGGAGGTAGCTCAAGGTCGAATCCCAGTTTGAGGTAAGGATTTCGTGTATCCCTGAAGTTTATTTTCCGGTGTGGTTTAAGATTTCTGAAAGGTGGTTTAAATTTTATAAAGTGTGGTTTAAGTTTGTGGAGTTTTAAACCACTAGGTAATTATTGGGTATGATTGTGTGTTTGGGCTTGTTGTGGTTGTTTTTGAGTTGCCATACTGTTTATTTGGGGGTTTTAGGTCAAATTGGGACTCGGGTGTACCTTGGTTTTGATTTGAAAGAGTTTTGGCTCAGGAAAAATGTTGGGAAAAACCCAGTTTTCTGGGTTCGCGTATGAGCGTCGCGGCCCTGTTCTTTCATGCCACGGCACTAGGTTGAATCAGGATATGGGGACCACTCTGGGCGCCGCGGCCCCTATAGGGATATACCGCGACGCTAGGCTAATTTCAGGAAGTGGAAATTTGAGTTTTTAGGGTTTTGGCTCAGGGGGCTCGGGGGATGCTTTCGCTACTTTGTGTGGGGAAACGGGAGGTCTCGAGAGCACAAGATTGGTTAGTAACAAGAGTGCTATGTATGTGTTGTGACTAGGTTTACAGCGAGGCTCGGGTTAGAGGACTGTGCTTGGGATTTCGGTGCTCAAGAAGCTCAGAACACAAGTAAGAAAACTGTTGTACCCGTAAACAGGGCGAGGCCCCATAGTTGTGTTGCAGGGCACATCCCTAAATGATTGTGTGCAGGGCGTAGCCTCATTGATTATGTTAATACATGGTTAAGTATTTGTTTAATTATGCTTGGTGTGCATATATGTGAATGAACGACAAGAGCTGGGAACGGTGAAGGCCGAGAACGGCAAGGGCCGGGAACGGTGAAGGCCGAGAACGACAAGGGGCCGGGAGCAGCGTTTAGCACGCGAAGTGCGAGTTGCCAGGGTGAGACCCTAAATGATACATGGGATATCCTCACGGTGTAGATAGCGAACCCAGGACCTGGTAAAGCGCCTGGGACGGCATGACCGTATATGTTGAGCCTGTTGTCGGATTTGTTATGTGCTGAATGATTAATATGCATATGTTATTTATTTGTGTGGAGTTTTCTTGCTGGGCTTCGGCTCACAGGTGCTCTGTGGTGCAAGTAAGGGCAAGGGGAAAATCGACCAACCATGATTATGGAGAGTGTGAGGCGACGTGTACATGTCTGGTCTGCCTGGCTTCCACAGCCAGGGGTATTTTTGGGGAGATGTTTTGTACTAAATCTTATTTTTTCGTGTAGTCGACTTTAATCATATTTTGAGTTGTAAATATTTATAAACAGTATTTTGGGATCCCGAGTGTTAAACATTTTATAATCTTCAATGAATGACTACATTTTCAAATTATGTGATTTTAATACAATTTAGTTACACTTTTGACCTAAATTCTTGAATAGCAAGTTAAATGCACATTTTAAACTCACTTAGTAACGACTCTAAGGTAGTAGGGCATTACAATTATCTTTATAGTATTAGAACAACATTTTATCATGTGGAATTGGATCTTAATTATACCTTTTTGACAATTATTCATGAGTTTCGACAACTTGTCTAAACATTTCGACAGGTAGTCTCAAATTTCGACAACATGTCTAACCATTTTCAAAGATTGTCCAAAAAGTTTGAAATGTACAAAAAGGCTCCAATAGCTATATAACGATATATATATATTAATTATAATATCCTAATTAACATTTTATAAAGTTAAATAAAACTTAATCTTTATGGGATTATGATGATTACAGATTGAGTGGTATATTTAAACTACTATGATGATCAATGCTTGAGTGATAGATATCCTATTGAGGTATTATGATGATGATTATCGTCATAGTATTAGAACAACACTTTATCATGTAGAGTTGAATCTTAATTATACCTTTTTGACAATTAGTCGTGAGTTTTGACAACTTGTCTCAAATTTCGACAGGTAGTCTCAAATTTCGACAGCATGTCTAAACATTTTCACAGGTTGTCCAAAAAGTTTGAAATGTACAAAAAGACTCAAATAACTATATAACGATATATATTAATTATAATATCCCAATTAACATGTTATAAAGTTAAACAAAACTTAATCTTTATGAGATTATGATGATTACAGATTGAGTGGTACATATTTCAATCAAACTACTATGATTATTAAGGATTGAGTGGTAGATATGCTATTGGGCTACTCATATGATGATTATCTTCATAGAATTAGAACATCACTTTATCAGGTAGAATTAGATCTTAATTATACCTTTTTGATAATTAGTCGTGAGTTTCGACAACTTGTCTAAATATTTTCGACCACCTGTCTATATATATCGACATGTTGTCTTATAATTCAACAACCTATCTAAAATTTTTGACTATATGTTTGTATATTTCAATAGGTTGTGTTATGTTTCAATAATCTGTCTAAAATTTTCGACCACCAGTTAAAAATTTCGATATGCAGTCTAAAACTATCAACAACCAGTTTCAATATTCAGACAACCTAGTTAAAACATTACATATCAAACCAAGTCCAAAATATGAAATCACACAATATTATCAAAACATTACATATCAAACCAAGTCCAAAATAAATCCAAAAATAATCATTCTTGCATGTGGTTTTGTTGTGTCCATAATATCCACAATTGGAACACTTCTGTTGCTTTATTTCCCCATCAACATCAGAAACCTTATCCTTTACTTTCTTTGATGACAATTCAAGTGCAGAATTAGTCTTCTCCTTTGGAAACTCTCATCTCGAAGAAATTCGTTTATTCTTTGGTCTCCCTGGGGGAATTTTTTTTTTTGGTAAATCAAACCTGTGTATAGCATGAACAACAGAGTACTCCAATGAAGAGATTAAGGCAGCCATTTTTGAGATTCCTGGAAATAAATCTCCGATCCTAACGGGTTTAGCAGTTTCTTTTTTCAAGACAACTGGGAGGTGGTTGGTAATGATGTCTACGAAGTTGTGAGATCGTTTCTGCACACAGGAAAATTGCTCGAGGAGATTAATTCAACAACTCTGACCTTGATTCCCAAAGGTAAATGTCCAGACTCTGTTATGGATTTTCGTCCTATAGCTCGTTGTAATGTTGTCTACAAAGTTGCAACTAAGCTAGTTTGCTCTAGATTAAGAAAGGTTCTTCCGGACATTATAGCTCAGAACCAAAGTGGATTTGTTCAAGGGAGGTATATTGCATATAACATAATGGTGTGCCAGGACTTGATTAGACATTATGGAAGGAATAATTCAAAACCAAAGTGCATGATCGAATTGGATTTGAGGAAGGCATACGCTACAAATGAGTGAGATTTTATTGAGGAAATGTTATATGATTACAAATTTCTTAAAGATTTTATTAAGTTGATTATGATATGTGTGAGAACCCCAAGATTTAGTCCTTGTGGGAATTAACTTCATTGGTGTGATAACAACTTGAGACTTAACCTCTTTTGGAAGATGTAGTTCTATTTCAGGTGGTAAAGAGTAAATAGATTCTGCATAAGTCATCCTCCAAAATTCAGTCGTGTATTTTGAGCATAGACTATATACATTTACTCCACGATACATTGCCGCAGCGACGCTGTGAGCACATGGAATCTTGTCAATGGAAAACTCTCGACATGTACAAGAATGTTACGATCATTGTCATTATCTTGCAATTGCCATGTAAATAAACTAACAATGTCTCTACTATTTTTTATGTCAATTGGTTCAATCTCCACCATTGTCGTTATCTTGTAAGTTAATTTTATATCTAAGAGGTTGCAATCGATTTCTGTAACTTCATAAATGTGTTCAACTAACTCCTCATAAGTTAGATTAGTTTGTATCAAACTTGATCTTGAACGTGAGCCATTTGAAATCCATTTCCATGAGTCTTCATTCTTTTTCCACAATCCTCACATAATATTACAATATTTTTTAATGACATCTAAAAAAAAATAATACAATAAACAAATATAAATTATAGGTATTACTTTAATTGAAAAGTTATATAAAAAAATGAAAATCAAGTTGAAAATCTAGAAATTCGACAACTTGTCTGATAATTCGACAACCCGTCTAAAAATTCGACAGGTGGTTGAAAATATATGATGATCTATCTAAAAATTGGTCTGCTTGTCTAAATTCGACAGATGATCTAAAATTTAGACAGGTGGTCGAAAAAATACGATTACTGGTCTGAAATTTAGATAGTTGGTCTAAAATATCAGACTCCTTGTCGAAAAATTAGACAAGCTGTCAAAAAATTATGGGTTTCTCTATCTCGAAAATGGCCAAAACCACTATTAAATTTTTCAGATTTTCAAGCTTTAACCTCCATAAAACTCCAGAAATAAACACAAATCCTTACTTATACTTTCAATATACTAAAACAATCATTTTGCATTTTAAATATACAAAAATAATATCAAAAATCTTATTTTTCATAAAAATATAAACCAACCTTTTTGAATGGGTGGTGGTCGGATTTGTGGAGAGACAGTGGTAGCCGATGATGAGCAGTGTTCGCCGGCGGTGGTGGCAGGATGAGAGTGGGTGGTTGTGGATGGGTGTGGGTGGATGGGTGAGAGGAAGAAGATGATAGTTTTTAGGGTTTTTGTTTTAATTTATTATTATTTTATTTTAAGGGTAAAATGGGCAATACAAAAAATTCATTAATAAAATAGGTCATTTAGCTAAAAACTATTGAAACTAGGCCAAAGTGCAAATTGCACTATAAAAAAATGCTATTTTGCCAAGGAGCCCTTAAAAAAACAAATATCCAAAATAAACACAAATTTAGTATTTCTCAAGAATAAGAATTGAAGTTAGTTATGAATCAACTTATCAATTAATATCAGATGTGAGATGTCTTTAGCCCAACTTATAAATTGTTTTAATAATCTCCTTCCTTCTAACTTCTTTCTCTTTCGGCAAATTTGGTTTTTTAAATTATTGAGAATATTTGGATGCCTTTACGAAAATACTTATCAGAGATTTTATTTGATCTCTTATATTATGATCACAAATTAAAAATAAAAAAAACAATTATTGTTAATATTTTTTTTAAGAATGCTGAAATTGTTTTTTACTATGCTAATGAGACATATATAATTTGGTGTGTGCTGAAACTTTTCTCATTAAGATTTTTTAAGTGTTATAGATACAGTTAAAAACTATTAGTAAAAATATATATTTTTTGTTTTAATGTAATTTGTATAAACTTATTTTCTTTTGATTATATTTTGCAAAATAAAACTTCAGTCAGGGATGTCGAGCAAATTCGTCAAGGTATCAATCAAGTGTGTCGAAATGTTACTTTACAAAAAATTATAAAAAAATAAGTCATTTTGTAAATTCACATTAAAAAAATGTTGTTTTGACAAACAAAACCATATGTTAAAAGTATTAGGAAAAGAAATGGAGGAGACTTGTGTTTGTATTGGCGGATATGATATGATATGATATGAATGATGTTGTTTGAAATATGAGGCAATAAAATGGTTTGCTTGGGGGAGGTTGTGGTGGTGACATCTTTGTACTTGGTTGGTGCTGACACACTTTACTACTATCCTTAATTGGAAAATTTATATCCAATGTCACAACCTACTTGTCGGCCATCTTTTACATGTTGGGGAGTTATTTATAGCCTAAACAATAAAATAAAAACATGGTACATTTCATCACATTGTTAATTTCTAAATTTGCAGGCCATTTGACTATGAATGTGTCAATTTTTATGTCACAAAACAAGAACCATGTTTTCCTCGATCATATATACATATATATCTATATAATTCTAATCTTATTTATATTCTACTAATCATTCTTGATATATATATATATATCTTTATACATTATAACATAAATTATTAGTTTTAATGATCTATTTTGTTAACTTTAGCGGAATATTCTAAATATTTAATAGAATATATTTTAAAAATAAATTGAAAAATATATATTTATTAATTTTATTAATATAAATTTAAATATTATAAAATATCATTATTATAACTAGATATTTATTAGTTATATTAATATGAATTCAAATGTTATAAAATATAATTATTATAATAATAATATTTATTACTAGATTAAATATTTATTAATTATATTAATATAAATTTAAATATTATAAAATATCATTATTATAAGAATATATAATGATATTTAACAATTAACAAATTAAAAATATATATTTATTAACTATATTAATATGAATTCAAATGTTATAAAATATAATTATTATAATAATATTTAATACTATATTAAATATTTATTAATTATATTAATATAAATTCAAATGTTATAAATATTATTATTATAATAATATATAACATATAATATATAATCCTAGTTTTTATAAAATTTTGCTAGGACAAATATTTAGTAATTATATTAATAGAAATTAAAATATTATAAAATATCATTATTACAATAATATATAATACATAATAAATACATTATATATAAGTGTCTTATGTGTACAAATAGTATGATTGTGTAACTAAATAAGAAATTAGAATAACATTTATCTTCTATCAAGAATAAACAAGTTTCTTCTCCAATCGTTGATGTGTGATTTGAATAATATCATGAATGTTTTATACCTTAAATATGGTAGTTTGTGATCTAAACGAATATCGTATTATTTAAAAAAAAACCTTAAACAATGTTTTGGTTTAATTTTTCATTTAATATGCTTATGTTTTTCTTTTATATACATATTTAACGTCCAAAATGTGACTACCACTAAGCGGTAGTTGTAATAAGATCGGGCGGTCGATCCACAATGAGTTAATCTAAAATCAAAAGATTAGTAGAAAATAACACAAAAAGTTAGTAACAAGAAATAAATAAAATTGTAAATGAAAAAATGTTTGAGATTTTAGTATTGTCTTTTTGATAAAGTGATAAAATGAGATAAGTGAAATAAATGTAAGATGTAATCAAGAGTTTGAGAAATAGAAATGTTTCAAGAATCATCCATATGCTTGTTTAGTTACTTTGTTACTTGATTTACAAAAATACACAAATAAATAGTTCACATCCCAACAATTACTTGGAAAATCTAACATTAAAGTCCATATTCTTTTCTAACAAAAGTCCATTTGAGTTATAAAGTTCTTTACTTTAAAAGCACAATGTTAATCTTATGAAAAATATAAAATTGACAAAATACCCAAGGGCAATAATGCAATAGAAGATTAGACATAAAATTATGTATCAATATTACTTTTACTAATTAGAAGCACATAGAAAGAGCATGACTAATCCTATATACTATTAGCATAAGTAAATAAAGATAACAAAGTAGAGATGGAGATGAAAGAACATAAATAACTCAAATATATTACATTAAGAACATAGTAAATCAAAGTAACAAAATAACATAACTAGCATATGGAATCACCCCTAACCTTCCTAGGAAGATTAGGTCATTATGCTCATGATTCTCACAAAATTTTAAGAAGAAAATATAAGAAGAAAGTGAGTAGAAATTTTGCTATAGTTTCTTTACTCTAAAAATTACATGCATATTGTGAAGAGAGAGTCCCTATTTATAGAGGGAAAAATGACTAAAAAGAAATTAAACAACAAAATGGGGTTTACAAAATAAATCTAAAATATTAATAATAAAATATGATTTTGAAAAATCAAATCTTATTATTAATACTAACCTAGCTATTTTGGTGAATGATCAATTTGATCTTTTTCTAAAACACTAAAAAGAATGAGCTTTGAAGCTTAAAATAGCAATGTGCATGGCCCAAGGTGCATAAAAGGTTGGGTTGGAATGACAATTGCAGCTGGACATTTTGACCCATTCCCAGCCAATGGGTGCGCGCCACGTGGTGCTGGCTGGGAGAAGATAAGGTTGGCTGAAGCTTGATTGGGGTGTTGGGCCTTTGTTGGGGTGCTGGGCAGGTGGGAAGGAAGCTGGGGCATGCGTTGGTCTGCTGGAGAAGCTTGATTGGGTCGCGGGTCACCAGATGGGCCTGCTGGGAGATGCTTGGGAGGCTGGGCCGTTGGAGGCTGGCTGGAGATGGACCTTCGGGCTGGCTACGTTGGAGGCTTGGGCTTCAGCTGTGCTGGAAGTTTGGGAGTTGAAGGAGGAGTTGGGTTGCTTTGGGCCTGGCCGATTTCTAGGCCTGCTGTCCCGTTGCAAGTTGGCTGAAGGGAAAGGCTGGAGGCTCGCGGACAGGTGGCATGCGAGGAACGCGCCACATGGCACGCTGGGAGAGGGAGCTCGCTGAGCTTGGGCAATATTACTTCAAAAATGCCACAATTCCACTATATTTTCAGATCTACTTCTTCCCTTCTTGCTCTCTTTTTTTTCTTTGTTTCCAAGTGCCAAAATACACTTTATTTTCTACAAAATATAAATAAATTAAATTAAGATTAAATATTTCCAATGTAAATAATATATCACATTAATTCCATAAAAATATTAATTAAAAAATAATTTATTTTGACAATTAAAATCAACAAATGTGTATTTTTCACCACTAATCACAACCCTCAACTAGCTTATTGCTAGTCCCTAGCAATTCAAGCGAAAAATAAAATTATCAAGTTGAATAACCAAGTCCAACCAAGCAAAATCATCTAAGCATTTCAAAGTGTCAGTAAGAAGTCAGAAATTACTATCTAAACTACTTCAGTTGCGATTCCAGAATTGTGTGTGTGTGCACCAAACCATATTCTTTTTATAGCAAGTCATAACGCAAATAGTATCGAAAAATCTCAAAAGTATAAAGATCTCAACTCCAAATTTCTCACGGGCATTGAAAGTATTTTGTTAATGGGAAGGATACTACTCATGGAGTTGGAAATGTAACCGATTACGCTCAAATGAGAAAAGATAAACTTTTTAGGACAAGCAATTTGAACAAGTATTGATCACAAGATAGACAAATCAACTTATTGGAAATCAAATGATAAACAACCTTTGGGATTTACATGAGAAAACTCAAAGAACAAAATGACAACTAACTAGAAATGATAAAGAAGAAAGTGAACTATAATGATAATAATTTTTTTTAATACAATTACACAAAATAATAGTAATAGAAATATTTTTTTTTTCAACAACTACAAAATAATAAAAGGAAGTGTTGCTCTTGTTCTCTTTTTTTTTTCATTTTTTTTCTTTTATCTATTTTTTTTTCTTCTTTTTTTTTTCATCATTCTTTTCCCTTTTTTTTTAATTTCTTTTTTAATTTTCTTTTGACAAGAGACAACACAAAAATGAAAGGAAATTATAAACAAAATCTATTGAACATAAATTTAAAAATTATTACAAAGACTCATTCTTATATAAAAAAACACCCGTCTAGTAAATGTCATGTTTTAAATTCCAAAGATGTGACTTTACCAACTCAAATGATCAATAAAAGTTCAAAAAGTTAGTTTCTCAACTCTCACAACTCACCAAGAAATGAAAAACTTTAAACTTGAAATTTCTCTCAACTATTTGTGTTTGGAATGTGCACAAAAGAACTCTGAAAATCACTTCTTAATAGCTAAATATAGTAAGAACAGACTCAAACCAACAAATTATAGTCATGCTTGGATAATTTTGAGAAAAATTGACTTAATAAATTCAACAAGACAATAATGTTTTCCAAATGAATGCTAATGGCACAACAATAAGATTTTCCAAATGAAAGCCAATGCATACTCACCACCCCCAATCAAAAATCAGACAGTGTCCTCAATGTCAAAATGAATAATCAATGAAAAAGGTAAGGAGAGAGAACACCTGGATGATGACCATGTCCATGAGGCCAGAGCGAAGATAGCTTGGTAACAATACCCCAAAACAAACAGAATACAGAAACAAAAACATACAAAAATAAAAGAAAGACAGAAAAATAAAGATAAAAATAAAAAGAACAAACACGCAAACCATTCAAAACTTCAGAGTGTATAGATTGGGTCCTTAAGAAGGACCTCCTCAACATGAATCACACTCTCAATGTAATGCTTCAGTCTTTGGCCATTTACTCAAAAAATACTCCCATCGGTTGGGTCCGCGACCTCAACAGAATCGATGGGAAATACTTGTTTCACGACAAATGGACTAGTCCATTGCGATCGCAGTTTACCGGGGTGCAAGTGCAAGTGAGAATCATACAGATGCACTTTCTGATTTGGCTCAAAGTGTTTTCGCAGGATTTGTTTGTCGTGAGCGATTTTCAATTTTTCTTTATAAATCCTGGAATTATCATATGCATTGTTTCTCAACTCAATTTTGGACAACTGAAGTTTGCGATTGATACCTGCGGCATTCAGATCAAAGTTTAGGGCTTTGATAGCCCAATACGCTTTATGCTCGAGCTCGACAGGTAAATGACAGGATCTTCCAAAGACAAGCCGATAGGGAGACATCCCAAGAAGGGACTTGAAAGCAGTGCGGTATGCCCAAAGAGCATCTAAAAGACGTGTAGACCAATATTTGCGGTCGGGATTTACCATCTTTCCCATAATATTTTTATCTCCCTATTGGCTAACTCAACTTGACCATTAGTCTGTGTATGATATGCATTTGCAACTTTATGAAGGACACCGTACTTGCGCATAAGAGCCTCAAAGGATCTGTTGCAAAAATGTGTGCCTTGATCACTGATGATAGTGCGAGGAGTACCGAACATTGATAACACATTTTTTTTCAAGAATTTGACAACTGTAGCGTTATCATTGGTTCGACATGGTACAACCTCGACCCATTTGGAAACATAATCCATAACGAGAAGGATGTAAAGGTAGCCAAAAGAAGGTGGAAAGGGTCCCATAAAGTCTATCCCCCAATAATCAAATATTTCGATAACAAGAATTGGGTTCATGGGCATCATGTGTTGATGGGATAAGGAACCTAACTTTTGGCACCTTAGACAAGAACGACAGAAATCATTGGTGTCTTTGAACAAAGTGGGCCAGTAAAGGCCACATTGTAAGATTTTTGTAGCAGTTTTCTTCACAGAGAAGTGACCACCATAAGCATCATTGTGGCAAAAATTCAGCACACTAGACACCTCATCGTCGGGGATGCATCTTCGCATGATTTGGTCGGGGCAATACTTGAATAAGTATGCGTCATCCCAAAAGAAACTGCACACCTTGACTAGAAATTTGTGTTTGTCTTATGAACTCCATTCAGATGGGAGTTCACCTGTTACTAAGTAGTTTACAATGTGAGCGTACCACGACAACTTAGCAACAAAAAGTAATTGTTCATCGGGGAAATCATCATGAATAGGTGGACCATCAGCGGGATCGCTGAATTCAAGTCTGGACAAGTGATTCGCGACGACATTTTCAACACCTTTCTTATCTTTGATCGTTATGTCAAATTCTTGCAAGAGAAGGATCCACCATATTGATCGCGCCTTAGCATCCTTTTTGGAAAGGAGATACTTGTAATGCCCCGAATTTCCTAATAAGGTCTGGGACCTTGATTAGGAGGCCGGGAGGGCCATAATTGATTTATTATGGTATTTAATGATTATATGCATGTTTACATGAACTATATTATTGTATGATGGTGAATGCATGCATATGGGCTCATATGTTAATTATGGGGGTAATTTGGGCACTGTGGGCGTAAATGTATATTTTGGGTGCGTGATGGTGATTAATTAATATAGCGACATTATAAGGTGGATTGGTTCGAGCTTGTCGACATGAGACGATCATGAGATGTAAGTGTTCGGTCTAGTCATAACGGGTTTAGTTCGGGGCTCGGGGTGAGTCTCGGAGTGTTATTGGTGATTATAGCGTTACCGGGGATTTTAGGGTAACGGGATGTGAATTATTGGTGTTTGAGGATTTTGAGATTAGCGGGAATTGGGAAGCGTTAATTATAATTAACGGGTTTAGCGGATGGTACCAATTTTGCCCTTAAGTTAGTTTAAAAGGCTTAGGATGATACAAGGGTATTTTGGTCTTTTTGGAAGGATATATGTAACTTAAGGGGCTTAGAAAGCTGTAGAACAAACAGAGTAAAACAGGGGTTTGCCTCCTTCATTCCCGTACCTTCTCCTTGCTTCATCTTCCTCACTCCTCCTTTGATGGTTTTGTGTTCTTGGTGGTAATTCAAGCTAGAGGAACTTAAAGGCTAGGTTGGGGACCTGGTTCATCTTGTAAGGGAGGTTCAAACAAGTTTTAAGGTAAGTTTTGATCATTGAACTTAAGCTATGCTCTGTTTTCGTTTTAACTTTTCAGTCATGGGTTTTGTTGTGGAAAGTGTGAATCCAAGGGGGTTTTGGTGTTAGTTTGATTGGGATTTGGTGTGAGTGAGATAAGGATGTTGTTTGGGGGTTCAACTATATGTTTGGAAGAGGTTTAGAGAGGGTTTGAAGGTCTGGTTTGAGAGGGGAAATGCAGGGTTGAAAATCTGGTTCGTGCGTGGGGCTTAGGCTGAACTGGGCTGGGTGCCGCGGCACAGCTTTTGCGTGCCGCGGCCCTTGGTGTCTGGCAGATGGGGGCCTCTCTGTTTGGGGGCGTGCCGCGGCACAGCTTTTGGGGGCCGCGACCCTTAAGGACAATTTTGCTAAAAAGTGGTTTTTAGCTTAGGGATTCAAACCATAGGCCTCGGGGTTGGACCTAGTACCCGGTTGGGTAGTATTTGAGGTCTCGGGGGCTGGGATTTGGTTTGGGAGCCCTCAGTTATCATTTTTATTAATGATACCTTATATTTGGTTATGACTAGGTGACCGCTAAAGGACTAAAAGTTGATCGTTCTCAAGGGTCGTTCTTTTAATCATTCTAGCTCGACTTTGAGGTAAGAAAACTGCACCCTGTGTATATGTGACGTGCATGGCTATTATGATGCATGTTGGTTGATTACTGAGTATGACATGCGTGGTTATTATTGATGCATGTCGGTTGATTATTATGTATGACATGCATGGCTATTCTTGATGCATGTTGGTTGACTATTAAACGTGACATGCATGGCTGTTATTGGTGCATGTTGGATTGCTGGATATACTGCATATGATGCACGAGAAACATGTGATTAGGACATGCTTTATATACTGAGTATGATATTGTTCAGAGCTTGAGTCTCTGTGGTTGCGCATGGTCCTAATTGTACTAATATCTGTTAAGTAAGCATGCAGAATACCTTGTTTATGGATAGTGGACATGTGATATATGTTTGATGGCATGGCTTACCTGTGTATGGCACTGACTTATTAGTCAGAATCGACAATGGTGTCAGATTCGTCTGTGAAGCTGTGACTTATTAGTTAAGTTCACCACGGGCTGAGCACTGGTCGTGTTTTACCGACCCAAGGGTCAGAGGTGGCAGTGCGTTGTGAACGCCGAGCCAAGTAAAGATTAGATCTAATCGAGGTCGGCATTGAATGACTCATATGGGGTATTAATGCTGGACCGACCGGAAGGTCAATGAGAAATATAAGCGCTTGCCTGGTCTATGACCAGATGTTTATGGTCAAGGTGTATGACCCCGGTGACTGTTTTTCACATGGCCAAGGGACGCTGTTCATAGCACGACTCTAGGGTCGGGAGGAAGGTTATGTTGGTGACCATTCACCATGCACCTGTCCTAATCAAACTTACGAAAGGATCACTTGTCAGTTAAGCCCTGGTGACCCTATCGTCACATGGCTAGAAGGAGCGATGCTCATTATTGTGACTTTTGGCTATTGTCACCTACTTGCTTGGACTAACAGTCCTGAATGGTTATTATGATCGTTGTTGAGACTATGTCACGCTTTATTGTGTTTTCTTGCTGGGCTTCGGCTCACGGGTGTTACGTGGTGCAGGTAAAGGCAAGAGGAAGCTGGACCATCCTTGAGTTGGAGAGCTTGGGTGATGACGTGTACATATGCAGCTGCTCGTCCGCCACGGCCGAGGTTTAAAGTGGAACTAGGGTTGAACCCTGTTTTGCCGCTTAGAACGGCCTGTTGTAAATATTTTCTGTAATAAACTCTGAAACTTTATTTTCGGGATCCCAATGTATAAACTAAACGTTCTAGTGAAACGTTACATCTTATCCAAAGTTTTTAATCCCTAAACCGCTAATCCTACTTAGTTCACAATTTTGGCCAAATGACTCGGTTAGCGAGTTTAGCACTGTTTACAAGGCACACCGTAACGGTCCCTGGGGTTTGCGGCGTTACAATACTTAAGGGCGGAGTGATTTGTGAAGATCGTAATAGGTGATCCAATCAAATAAGAGCATAATTTATCAAGAGCAACGACAACGACAAGCAACTGTTTTTTCAATAGTGGAATAGTTCATTTGAGCTCTATTGAGAGTTCAGCTTGTATAATAGACAACAAAGGGTTTCCCCTCCCTTCGTTGTCCTAGCACAACTTCCACAGCAAAGTTTCTAGCGTCACACATGATCTCGAAAGGAAGACTCTAATCGGGTGACTGAATAATAGGAGCGGACGTGAGTGAATTTACAAGCGTTCGTAATGATTCCTCATACTTAGGTGTCCACTCAAAAGAGACATATTTGGCTAGGAGGTTGCTTAGCGGATGAGAAATCATTGAAAGTTTTTGTATGAACCTCCTATAGAAACCAGAATGACCAAGGAATGACCTAGCGTCTTTGACAGTCTTAGGAGTCGATAGGTTGGAGATAAGGTCGACTTTGGATTGATCAACCTCAATTCCTTTTTCAGAAACAATGTGGCCTAAGACTTTGCCAGAAGATACCATGAAGTGGCATTTCTCCCAATTGAGTTCAAGTTCTTTCTTGATGCATCATTTTAAAATAGCTTCAAGATGAATAAGACATGTCTCAAAGGAGTTTCCAAAAATGGTTAGGTCATCCATGAATACTTCCATTGATTTTTCGATCATGTCACTAAAGATGCTCATCAGCATCTTTGGAAAGTAGCTGGTGCATTACACAAGCCAAATGGCATACGCCGGAAAGCAAAAGTACCAAAGGGACAAGTGAAAGTGGTCTTATATTGATCCTCTAATGCAATCTCATTTTGATAATAGCTAGAATAACCATCAAGAAAGCAATAGAATGGATGACCAGCTACACGTTCAAGGATTTGATCAATGAATAGGAGTGGAAAATGATCTTTGCGGGAGGCGGCATTTAATTTTCTATAATCAATGCACATGCGCCACCCCGTCACCATTTTTGTGGGGACAAGGACCCCTTTTTCATTTTGGATAACGGTGACACCAGATTTCTTAGGCACGACTTGAGTAGGACTGACCCATTTTCTATCTGCTACTGGGTAAATAATACCAGCGTCTAGCAATTTCAAAACTTCATTTTTTACAACTTCTTTCATCGTGGGGTTCAGTCGCCGCTGAGGGTCTCTTTGGGGGATAGCTTCATCCTCCAGATTGATTCAATGGGAGAAAATTAAAGGGCTAATACCTTTGATATCAACAAGCATCCAACCTATCACTGATTTATGCGTTCACAGTAGCTCGAGTAACTACAATTCTTGAGAATTTTAAAGGTTGGATGAGATGATAAATGGAAAGGTTCACCGTCTCCCAAGAAGGCATGTTTCAAACCCTCGGGAAGTTGGGTCAATTGAACAATTGGAACCTCTTCGGCTGAAGTTTTCGGCTGTGTCCTCTCACGAGGTAGCTCTTCAAAGCGAGGTTGCCAAAACTGAGTCCTTCTAATGCGTGAGTCTATGCAATCTGATATTGCAGGAGTAGAATCAATAGAACTAGGACTTTCGTTGTCAGAGAGAAGGAGGAGTTCATCAAGATTATCAAAGTTGCTTCGCAATTGAACCTCCTCGGGGATTAAAGAGTCAATCATGAATGCTTGATAGCATTCATCATCTTCTCGGGGTTGTTTCCCGATGTGGAAGATATTGACTTCAAGAGTCATGTTTCCAAATGATATCTTCATTAGACCGTTCCGACAATTGATCAAAGCATTTGTTGTCGCAAGGAATGGTCTTCCAAGGATAATATGAATTTTAGACTCCATGTTTACCACAGATTAGGTATCAAGAATAAGAAAATCCACAGGGTAATAGAATTTTTCAATCTGAACTAACACGTCCTCAACAATACCCCTTGGCTTTTTGGTGGAACGGTCAGCAAGCTGTAACACAACAGATGTTGGCTTCATTTCTCCAAGACCGAGTTACGAGTATACGGAGTAAGGCATGAGGTTTACACTCGCACCAAGATCAAGTAAGGCTTGGCTGACTTCATGGGTCCCAATTTGGCAAGAAATGGTTGGACAACCGAGATCTTTGTATTTCGACGGTGCCTTTTGTTCAATCACCACACTCACTTGCTCAGTCAAGAAAGCAGTCTTCTTGACATGATGCCTCCTTTTTGCAGTGCATAGATCCTTGATGATTTTGGCATAAGCGGTCACTTGTTTTATGAAGTGAAGCAAATGAAGATTAATCTTCACTTGTGTCAAGTGCTCAAGGATTTCAGCTCGATTATCATGAAGTTTCCCAACAGGTTTCAAAGCCTGGGGAAATGGTACTTTTGGAGAGGCATTGAGTGGTGGATTTTCTGGAGTAACTTTTGGAATACTGGGAGAGTTGGATTTTATGGGTGGGTCTTGCAAAGTTTTACCGCTTCTCATCGTGATGGCATTCACTTCCTTGACATTTTGATCATTAAAATTTGAAGATTGGGCCATGTGTTGGCCTTGCACATTAAATTTTGGTTGGGAAGGAAGATTTCATTTTTCTGGAATGGCCAAGGATTCAGTCAATTTTGAGAATTGACATTTCATTTCCTTGATTTCTTCCATCATTTGGCGATTAAGTTTGGATTGTTCCTCGATGAATGCATGAAGAGTATTCTCGAGAGAATTTCATTGTGGATGAGCATTGTATTGAGGTTCAGAGTATGCCTTTGATGGTTGAACTTGTTGCTCATTTCTCCATTGGCCTCTAGACGATTGAGCTTGGTTGGAATCTCTCTAACTGAAATTTGGGTGGTTTCTCCAATCAGGGTTGTGTTAGGAGTGTGTCCTAAAAGCATGTAAAAGACATTTGTTTTTCTGTGAATGAATAAATACAATGGTTTATTATTATTGTTATATTTAGAATGTTAAATTATTGTTTGAATAATTTTGTAAATATCAGAAAAATTCCATATTCATTATTGAGGATGTGATCTTGTATTAGTACGAGAGAATTAAGATCTCATGAATGAATAAAAATAGTCAACAACAACAAATTAAAGTTATGAAATTCTTTAATTGGAGTTGTAAGTACGGTTTACTGAGTATCATAATGATACAAATAATCTAGATTCAGATTATTGATGTGAAAAGACATCTCGGTAAATGTGCTTTATATAATATGATTATATATGACATGGACTGATATGAATTAAAGTCTTTATCCAAAAAACTATTCAACAATAAAGACTTGTAATTCATATCATAACTGATGATCATTTATAGATCAACCTAAATCCTGAGTGTTCATGAACTCCTGTTCATGTTTATTAAATCTTTTGATTCATTCGTTAAGGTCTCTTCAAAGAATGAGGCTAATGACTTTTGTTTTGGAGATTTAATATCATGGATGGCTGGGAACATGGATCAACAATACCGAATCTAATCTTTCCTAACGGATCGTATATTAGTTCCCTTAAGGGTTAATTCTGGAACTGAATGATTTTGAGCTCAAATCTATAATTAGATTATAGATTAATTATTCACTAGTGAATTAATGGTACTTAAGGAATAAGAAGTAAATTATAAAGGTAAAATGGTAATTCTTCCATTCCAATTTATGAACTAATTAATTAGAGGGTTGAACTATTGTAAGATGGTTATATCAATGGACGACTTAAGAAAAGATTTCTGTAAAAGTATATCTATAACATAAAGAGTGCAATTATGAATTTATAGTGGAGTAATATTAGAATTAATAAATTAACCATTATAATTGAAGAGTTTAATTCTTTAGTTTATTTATTGGAGCTTAATGTTATAGGCCCATGGTCCCCGAAATGGCTCAAACAAACACTGACAAAGGTAAATACAAAAATGGGCAAAAAGGACTAATGTGATAAGTAAAATATTTTTCTATGTATCAAACATAATTATTGTATAATTATGTGTAATTAATTAATTAATTAAGAATTAATTAATTATTTCATTTAACAAAAATATAATTAATTTTGAATTAATTTATTTTTGGGATTTTTGGTATTTAAATAATAATAAAAATTGGAAAAAATCACATGCCATCACTGGCATGTGGTACACGTGTAGCACAGTGCATAGTCACTGTGCTACATGCATAAGAGACTGAGCAGTTTTTTGGTTCCACAATTTTAGTTATTTAAATATTAAATAAATAATGAGATATTGTAATATGATTAAAATATTATTATTTAAACAAAAATCTGATAACTGACTAGTTATTTTCAAATTGTTTAAAATAACTAAGATTTTATTTTAATATATTGGATATATTAAATATAGGATATCAGTTTTTCAGAACGTAACTTTTCAGGGATATAAAAATATCTAGAAATCTCTCTCAGAGAAAGAGAACAGTGACACAAACAAAAGTCGCTATTCTTCACAAAACCTAGGTCCAAACTTTATTAGATCTCATGTGTTGAGAACATCTGATAAATAGTTTTTTGCCTATTGTTTGTATAGTGAGCCCACACTCGTTCTTTGTGTGCTGAGAACATTTTGGAAGATCTTGGTGTGAGATCTCAAGGATTTAGCCATACAAAAAGATAGCAGCAAGGAAGGACCTGAGGTATTTTTTTTATTCATGTCTTTGATTCAATATATATATGCATGTGAAGAAGTAGATCTAGAAATCTTATGGGATTACACTAACAATTTGATTGTTGTTCCGCTGCGTATAATCTCTGATTTGATCAATAAAAACCAACAGGTTGTACGTATGGGAGAATGGCTTGTTTTAGGCCCCTAAGGCATTGCATTGCTCCTCATAAACCCCCTCCATTTCATTCAAAGCTAAGCAGTCCTTAGCTAAGTGCTCCGTCCCTCCACAAACAAAGCAAGGTTCTTGTGGTTCCGCTTGAGCGATCATGTGCGATTTTTGGCTATTTTTCGTCATTAAGACCTCAAACTGCTTTTTCAAAGCTTCGAGTTGGGCCTTAACACTATCCTTGTAATGCCCTGGTTACCCCATAACAGTTACGAAGAACGGTGGATCGGAAATTTGACTCGCTACCCTAGTCCTTTGGTCAAAAACGTGCTCTAAGTGTAATTAACAGGTTAAGGTATAAAACCAATAAAAAGGGAAATGGATATTTTCATTACAAACTACTCTGCAGAACTAATCAAAACATTTACAAGTTGTTCTCAGTACAAAATGGTCATTAATGTTTTAAGTTTACAACCCCGCCGACCTAAGCGGCAAAAATAGGGTAAACCCCCTAGTTCCTCTGAGAACTCCTTGGCCGTGGTGGTCAAGCGGCCGCATATATACACATCACCACCTAAGCTCTCCACTCAAGGCTAGGTGAGCTTTTATTTTCCTTTACCTGCACCACATAGCACCCATGAGCCAAAGCCCAGCAAGAAAACATAACACTATACATAAGAATTATCAAATGATTATCATTATAATCACACTGAGCATAAAGCTTTCAAACAAATGAGTGAACATCACATGAGGTCCTGATAAACCATGCTGAGTGACTGACAAGTAAGTCACTAATTCAAATGGAAGAGTGGCTGCTAGGTAAGCCACTAGCCTTCAACAGGTTCTGGTAAACCATACTGAGTGACTGACAAGCATGTCACTGTTTCAAGTGGGAGAGTGGCTGCTAGGTAAGCCACTAGCCTCCAAGCGCTTATTTCATTCATCGATCCTCAAGGTCGGTCTGGCATTAATGCTCTTTGAGTCATTCAATGTTGATAGTCAATTAGATCTAATCTTTGTTGGCTTGCGTTAACATGCTAAGGCCGTCCTGAATAATGAGTCAGCGCAACGTGACCAGTGACCATTGCCCAGTACCACTGCCAAACCTGACTAATAAGTCACAGCTTCACAGTTGATACTAGCACCTTTGCCAAATTTGATTAATGAGTCAGTACCATGCACAAGTGAGCAACATATGCTAAACATTCTATATTCAATCCAAGTCCATATTTACACAACCAGCATGCCTCATGAATATCCATGCATGTCACACTTGGGGTGCAGTTTTCTTACCTCTGGTTCGAGCTATAATGAATAAAAGAACGACCCCTGAGAACGATCAACATTTTGGTCCTTTAGCGGTTACCTGGTCATAACCAATTAAGGGATTCCATCAATAAAATGAATAATAAAAAGGTTCCCAAACCAAAACCTAACCTCCGAGACATCAAACACTACTCAACCGGGTAGTAGGTTCAACCCTGAGGCCTTAGGCTTGAATCCCCATGCTAGAAACTCCATTTTGGATAAAATGCCACTAAGGGTCGCGGCCCTTCCTAGCTGCGCCGCGGCGCGCCTCCAAACAGAGGTGGCCTAACCCTGACAAGCACCATGGGCCGCGGCGCACCTATGCCATGCTGCGGCTCATTACCCTGTTCAGCCAAAAAATCCAGCAACGCACCAGCGAACTCCCCTGCGTTTTTCCCTTGGAACCAGCCCTTCAAGCCAACCCAAAACACCAACCTAACACCCAATTTAACCCCTAGACTTCACCTATAACTCACCCTCATCAAAACCAAAGTAAAACATCAACCTAACTCCCTTTGATTCCAACTATCCACCAAGTGATTACAAGCTGAAACTCAAAGCTTAAACAGAGTATAACTAGAAAATAAATGGATAAAACTTACCTCAAACCTGAAATTAAACCCTCTCTAATGGCTGAACCAAGTCTACAACCTCAGCCCCTTGATTTCCTAACTTGAAACCTCACCTTGAGTTCAAAAACACCAAAGAGGAAATGGATGTACGGGAAGGAGGATTTCTTACTCTGTTTTTCTGTTCTTTTTCTACAGCCATCCAAAGCCATATAAATCCAAACTCAAATGACTAAAATACCCCTAGGTCTTTTAAAGCTTCTAAAACCATTTCAAGGGTAAAATTGGTACTTTCCACCTATCCCGTTAATCATAATTAACGCTTCCCAACTCCCGCTAATCTCGTTATTCTCAAACACCAATAATTCACAACCTGTTACCCTTTAATGCCCGGTAACACTCTAATCATTAAAAACACCCCAAGACTCACTCCGAGCCCCGAGCTTAAGCCTGTTATGACCAAACCGATAATTAACATACCATGATCGTCTTATGACGAATGGATCGAACAAAACCACATCATAATGTGATCTTAAAATATATCACCAACATGCATCCAAATAAACAATTTATCCTCAACGGGCCAAATTACCATCACACCCCTGTGATTAAAAATATGGACTCACATGCATGCATTTCACATTATATTATAATATAATCAACATATACATGCATTTTATCAATTAATAACATAATTAAGCAAGTATGGCCCTCCCGGCCTACTATTCACGCCGTTAAACACATCGGAGAATTCGGGGCATTACAATCCTCTTCTTGAAGTTGATAGATCCCAGATGGTTTGTATCGGTTTGTATTATCAGTAGCACTTGGACCAGTCCAGGTGTGAGATTTTTTTGCGGTTTCTTTGAGATATTCAAGAGCATCGTCTGGCTCTTTTTCGAGGAATTCACCATTGCATATCATTTCTAAAAACTGGCGCTCACAACTCGCGAGGCCTTCATAGAAGTAACTGACCAAACGCAAGTTCTCATAGCCATGGTGCAGGCACTGATTTAACAAATCTTTGAATCTTTCCCAGACTTGATAGAACGTTTCATTGTCCTTTTGGGAGAATGTGGAAATCTGTCATTTTAGATTGTTGGTCTTTTGGCTAAGGAAGTGTTTTAGAAAGAAGGATTTAGTCATCTCCTCCCATGTTCCAATAAACCTAGGTCTCAAAGAGTATAACCAACTTTTGGATTTGTCCTTCAAGGAGAAAGGGAAGAACTTCAGTCGCACAGAATCGACATTTTCGGATCGGTTATAGAACATGGCTACTACCTCCTCGAATTCTCTGATATGCACATATGGGCTTTCGTTTTCCATTCCATGAAATGTGGGAAGGAGTTGAATCATGCCAAGTTTAAAGTCTAATGCAGGCATATTAGGAGGGAAGATAATGCATGAAGGTGTGGAAGTGCGAGTAGGATGGAGGTAGTCATTGAGAGTTCTTGGCTGGATTTCATCATTGTAAGCCATTGCGAATGGATTATTATCAACGAAAGTTTGTGGAGAAGCAGGATTGGTGGAAGGAGTTCTGGAAGGAGTGGTGGATGAATTGGAAGAAGTGTCACTAGAAGTTTCGTGCTAATTGATCCACTATCAAAGATCAAAATTAGATTTATTTATTTATTTATATTTTTTATTTATTTTGATTTTTGATTTTTGATTTTTGATTTTTTTTGTTAAACTTGTTCCCAGGTAGATTTGGAGGTTTTTGGGTGATCTCCAACGCCTTACTAGAACTCCCTGAGGTTACTGAGTAAGTATGGTGGATCACAAGTCAACCTTTTCGACCAAACAACCTTTAAGCAGAGTGAAATTGCTTATTTTGACAGAACAAGCTTGGTTTTCTTATAGCAATAAGTTCAACAATGTAATAGTGCAAATGTAGATGCTCGAAATGTTCCCAGGCCGATTGAGAATGTTGCCAAGGTACTACTTTAGATCCACACTTGCCTAGATAGAACTCCCCGAGGTTCCCAGGTAAGTGTAGAGGGTAACGCTATCACAAACCTTATTTAACAACCAATCTTCTAGACAGAACAATATCGGTTTTTACCATTTGTAATATTACACAATTGTTCCCAATACTAAGCGTTTTATGATTGAAATTTTATGAACAATTTTATGTTTTTTTTTTTTTGAAAACCTAAATTCTAAGGAAAACTAAGGCAAAGGAAAAGAAAAGCCTAAACCAAGCAACAAAATAAAAAACACAAAAAAGAAAATAAAGAAAAGAAAATTAAAGTGAAGATAAAATAACATGCTTAATCTTTTTTTTTCTATAAATATTTATTTAACTAAAAAAATTAAATTAAGAAAAAAAAGAAAGAATAATGAAACTATAGTTAAAAAGAAAAAATATAAGTTTATATATATATATATATTTATATAATAATTTTTTTGTTTTTTTTATCCGAAAAGTAGAGAAAAAAAATTAAGAAATAGATATATATGTTTTTTTATAAGTATATTTATATATGTATAATTTTGTTTTGCCAAAAAAGAAGAAAGAAAAATATATATATATGTATATAAATAACTATTTTTTTTAATAATAATAACAAAATTAACTAAAAATTAAAATAAAAAAATAAAGACTATACTAATAAAATATTCACACTAACAAAAATACAAATAAAGTTACCAACATTTCTGTAAAAATTTCACTAAACCTTTGAAAACTACCTCCCTGGCAACGGCGCCAAAATGTGACTACCTCTAAGTGGTAGTTGTAGTAAGATCGGGCGGTCGATCCACAAGGAGGTAACCTAAAATCAAAAGATTAGTAGAAAATAACACAAAAAGTTAGTAACAAGAAATAAATAAAATTGTAAATGAAAAAGAGGTTTGAGATTTTGATATTGTCTTTTTGATAAAGTGATAAAATGAGATAAGTGAAATAAATGTAAGATGTAATCAAGAGTTTGAGAAATCAAAAGGTTTCAAGAATCATCCATATGCTTGTTTAGTTACTTGGTTACTCGATTTACAAAAATACACAAGTAAATAGTTCACATCCCAACATTTACTTGGAAAATCTAACATTAAAGTCCATATTCTTTTCTAACAAAAGTCCATTTGAGTTATAAAGTTCTTTACTTTAAAAGCACAATATTAATCTTATGAAAAATATAAAAAATGACAAAATACCCAAGGGCAATAATACAATAGAAGATTGGACATAAAATTATGTATCAATATTACTTTTATTAATTAGAAGCACATAGAAGGAGCATGACTAATCTTATATACTATTAGCATAAGTAAATAAAGATAACAAAATAGAGATGGAGATGAAATAACATAAATAACTCAAATATATTACGTTAAGAACATAGTAAATCAAAGTAGCAAAATAACATCACTAGCATATGGAATCATCCCTAACCTTCCTAGGAAGATTAGGCCATTATGCTTATGATTCTCACAAAATTCTAAGAAGAAAATGTGAGAAGAAAGTGAGTAGAAATTTGTCTATAATTTCTTTACTCTAAAAATTACATACATATTGTGAAGAAAGAGTCCCTATTTATAGAGGGAGAAAATGACTAAAAAAAATTAAACAACAAAATAGGGTTTACAAAATAAATCTGAAATACTAATAATAAAATATGATTTTGAAAAATCAAATCTTATTATTAATATTAACCTAGCTATTTTGGTGAATAGTCAATTTGATCTTTTTCTAAAACACCAAAAAGAATGAGCTTTGAAGCTTAAAATAGCAATGTGCATGGCCCAAGGTGCATAAAAGGTTGGGTTGGAATGACTATTGCAGCTGGACATTTTGACTCATTCCCAGCCAATGGGTGTGTGCCACATGGCGCTGCTGGGAGAAGAGAAGGCTGGCTGAAGCTTGATTTGGGTGTTGGGTCTTCATTGGGGTGCTAGGTAGGTGGGAAGGAAGCTAAAGCATGCGTTGGTCTACTGGAGAAGCTTGATTGGGCCGCGGGTCACCAGATGGCCCTGCTGGGAGATGCTTGGGAGAGGCTGGGCCGTTGGAGGCTGGCTGGAGATGGACCTTCGGGTTGGCTACGTTGGAGGCTTGGGCTTCAACTGTGCTGGAAGTTTGGGAGTTGAAGGAGGAGCTGGGCTGCTTTGGGCTTGGCCGATTTCTAGGCCTGCTGGGCCGTTGCAAGCTGGCTGGAGGCTCGCGGATAGGTGGCAGGCGAGGAACACGCCACGTGGCACGCTGGAAGAGGGAGCTCGCTAGGCTTGGGCCAAACGAGCTTGGGCAATATTACTTCAAAAATACCACAATTCCACTATATTTTCAGATCTACTTCTTCCCTTCTTGCTCTTTCTTTTTCTTTGTTTCCAAGTGCCAAAATACACTTTATTTTATACAAAATATAAATAAAATAAATTAAGATTAAATATTTCCAATGTAAAGAATATATCACATTAATTACATAAAAATATTAATTAAAACATAATTTATTTTGACAATTAAAATCAACAAATGTGTATTTTCACCACTAATCAATACCATATTGTTTAATTATTTGAAATTTATATGACAATGATACAGATTTAATAAACGCAATTAATAAATCTATATCTATATATTATATAAAGAAAAGCTTCAAGGAGATGATGTGACATTCTAAAATTGATCTATAACACTCTATTTATTTTCTCCTTTAATCTAATTTTTTATTCATTTTATATATTATTTTCTCCTTTAATCTAATTTTTTATTCATTTTATATATTATAATAATATAGTAATTTAAAAAAAATGTAAGTAGTTACATATATTTTAAATTTAATTAAGATATTTGCAAGATATTATTATTTACTCTATCTATTTTACACTTTTAAAAAACTAAATTTGCTCCCAAGCACTTTATTTATTTTCTCATTTAATATAATTTTTTTATTCATTTTATATATTATAATAATGTAGTAATTTAAAAAAAAATGTACCATACATGTTTTATAAAAATGTAATTACATATTTTTTAAATTTAAATAAGATATTTACAAAATATTAGTATTTACTCTTTCTATTTTATATGTTTAAGAAAATGTAGTAATAATAAAAAACAAAAAAAACGTAAGTACTAACTACACCTACATATAAATTAATATATTCAAAAATATATTTTATAAATTAATGTAGTAATGTATTTTACATAAATGTTGTTTTATTTTAGATATATGTGTTTTAAAAAATGTAGTTTAAAATTAGCATATATCTATAAATAAAAAAGAATGTAAAGAGCTATTAATTAATGCTTAAATATCTAATTTTTAAAAAAAAATTAAAACAAAAAGTTAAAATATTTCAAATTCCAAATTAAAATACCTTAACAATTAAAAATATCAATATATATATACACGTAATATTAATTCGATATAAAAATTTATTTAAAGAGCTATTAAAAAGTAAAAAAATTCAAATTCAAAACTAAAATATCTTAACAATTATAAATATAAATATATATATATACACGTAATATTAATTTAATTAAGAATTTATTTAGCGTCATAGTTTGGTTCTCAATTATTCAAGTGAGTAATAATCAATAATTAAGTTTCAAAGTATTCAATTTCTCTATAGATATGAATATATATGTATATATACAAATTGTATATCTAAAATTGTTAGTTTGCATATATCCTATTAGTATCATTTCCAAATATACCAGCATTTTCTTAAGTTTTTGTATATCATAATTTATTTAGCTTTATGGCTTGACTCTCAAAATAGTGGTAGTCAATAATTTCAGTTTCAAGGTTAAATCTCTCTCTCTCTCTCTCTCTATATATATAGATATACATGAATATATATGTATATATATAGAGATTGTATATCTAAAATTGTTGGTTTGTGTATATCCTATACAGGGCCGGTTGTGTGGCTGTGCAACCTGGTCTATTGCCCAGGACCCAATAAACTAAAGGGCCTAATTCATTTACCTACATTTTCAGTTTTTTTTTTTTTAAATAAACTAAATGAAACATTATTCCCACTTTTAAAGGAACAATTATTAAGTTCCATTTTTAAAGGCTGATTCTATTCCCAATCTCATTTTTAATGTTAAATTGTTAATTCATAAATATTTAGTCAAACCCTCAAACTAAAAGGCCCAAATTTTTAAATTAGAACAGGGCCTCCAAAATATTTAAGACGGCCCTGATCCTATGAGTATCATTTCCAAGTGTACCATCATTTCCTTAAGTTTTTCGTGTATCATACACACGTACATGACTTTCAATGTATACCATGCATATTTCCACACACACACATGAATATCAAACTATGTTGACACTACAATATATCTCAAAAAATATTTTCAAGTAAGTTTTGTCCACCTGAAAAATGTAGAGAGAACTTATCGATTGAGAACCCGCCGATTGTGCAATATATGTATATTAATTTATGGTTGATTTATAGATTTTGGTATTTTTCTTACGTTTTTTGAAGGAGAAGAAATTTAACATGGATCATGGTGCTATGATATTGTTTACTATATGTACTGGAAAAAAAATATTCGTATATTCGAATTTAATTAGCTAACCAAGTATTGATATTAGTATTGTTTGAATTTTGGTTCTCTATATATCTATTTTCTTATTATAATGTAATTATGTTTTTTTATTTAAAAGTGAATAGTTGTACAAAATATTACAATTATTATTATCAATTATCAATATTAATAATTGTATTTTTCTCTCATTTGATATTTTCTCAAGCTTGTGATAAAACAATATTACTAATTGTATTGTTTGGATTTGTGATTTGTTTTCGCGATAGTAAATAAATATTTTTTAGATTGTAATTTAGTGGACATTCTAGCAGCAACAAAAGATGCAGAGGTAATGTAAAGCACAAAAAATCTTTTTTAGAAACAATGAACATATTATAAATTGAAAAGTATATAATTATGACAATTGAGGTTACTATTGTTTGTTAGCTTAATTTTTTCACATCTCTTGCTTTTCAAATGATATTATAATTTCTATTAATTTCTTAAAAGGATAGAGAAACAAATAATTGATTAATTAGGTACTTTTAATAAAATTTTACTATTAGAGCATAACTTAAAAAAAAAATAGAGGAATTACAAAATGTATAAATTTTTCACTCACACATATAAAATTAATCAAACAACTATAGAATTATGTTCAATATATATAGTTGAATTACAAAATGTATAAATTCAAATTATAATATTTATCAAACAAATATAAAATTCCCCTAAATATATATTAAAATGATTATAAAAAAAATTATGCGAAGGCAGGTATATTTTCTAATATATTTATATGACGTGACACTCTAAAATTGCTCCAAAACACCCTTTTTATTTTCTTCTTTTTTCACATCTTTTAATTTGAATTCAAATTTGATTAGATATTTAATTACAACAACTGTTTAATTAAATTATAAATATGAACAACCGTTAACTTTTCTCATTTTTTTATTTTACTTTTCTAATTTATGGTCATTAATTAATTAAGGAAAACACTCTACCTGTTTTCTCATTTTTATATTAATAATAATAATAGATGTCAATTAAAAATATCTATATATAATAATAAATAAATAAATAAATAATCTATCTATTTATATTTTTAACATTTTGACAAAACAAGGGATCCAGATGTTAATTTTTAACAATAAAAGATCCAGATGGGTAAATCAACATTTTGACAAAACACAATATCCACAAATTAATTTTAAAAAATAAAGAGTCCAAACGGGTAATCGGCTAAAATACAAAGTTCAAAATAGTGCGAACCCTTATTAAGACATAAATTATATAGATAATTATATATTTATATAATTTACTTTATATAAAGAATTTTTAACACTTTGAATAAATACATGGTCCAAATGTTAATTTTTAAATATAAAGAGTTGATATGAGTATTCGGCCAAAATATATTGTTCAAATAACCGATTTATCTATTCCTATTTTTAACCTTTTGACAAAACTTGAGATCCATAAGTTAATTTTTAAAAATAAAAGTCCCAATGGGTAATCGGCTAAAATACAAGGTTCAAAATTGTGTGAACATTTATAGAAAACATAAATTATATATATAATTTAATTTTATAAAGAATTTTGAACCTTTGGAATAAATATATGGTCAAAAGGTTAATTTTTTAAAATAAAGGGTCAAAATAGGTAGTCGGTCAAAATACAATGTTCAAATAATCGATCTATCAATTCATATATTTAACATTTTGACAAAATACGATGTCTAAAAATTAATTTTAAAAAATAAAGAGTTCATCGATTAATCGGCCACAATAATTCTTACACAAAACATAAATTTTCTTATACATAATTTAGAATTTTTTTTATAGAAAAAAAATCACACAAAACGTATAATAATGATAATAATAATAAAAAAATGAAAACACACGTATAACAAGCTTTTTCGAACTTTGTTTTCGACACTTTAATTATTCAGAATTTTTCAAAAACCTGCAAGATGTTTGCTATACAATAAACATCATTATAAAAAAAAATTGTGATCAAGACACCCTCACGTGTCCATGTAAAGACCATGTTGTACGAGTATGGTGAAAATGAATCATTACCCTATAATCTCCCAAAACATATTTTAAAATATGTATATTTTTAATAATTACAAAAGACTGTGCGAAATGCGGTTATGTTTTCTAGTACTTATATAAAGTTGAGGAAAAAAGATGTCATGTGGTTGGCTAAATGAACTACTTCTCTTATTCTTTATTTTCTCAAATTTTCACAATTTTATTTAAATTTCTATATTAATTAAAAATATCATATTATATAAGAATATGAAAGAATGATTATACATTAACTATTGATAGATTACTAAACCATCTAACATCAAAATTTAAAACGTTATTATCATAAATATATATTAATAACAAGAATTATATAGGTAATTAAGTGATATATATATGTATGTATAACTGATTTTTTAAAAAAAGTTTTTATTGTATATATAATATTAGTTAATTATAGATAACCCAATAAATTATTTTTACAAAAACAAATCAAATCATTATAGCCAAGAAGAAGAAGAGAAGAAGAAATCAAGTCAAATAAGGAAGTGAAGAAATCTACAAAGAAAAAATCTATTGTGAATGAATTTCTCGAAACGCCGATGATGAAAGCTGCTAATATGCTCTTGATTTTTCTACAGTTTGCTTATGCAGGGAGTCATGCTTCTTCTTATTCTCTTTCCTTATGTTTAGGAGAATAATGTATTACATATCATGTATAAATATATAAATATATATAGTTATAATGTTTAATGTTTCATCTTATGTTATACTATTTTATTCAGATTTTCTTACGCCTTTGCAGGAAAGAAAAGTTGAAAAAGATACTCTCATTTTTTATGCTTTACTTTCTATGTATGTATGTTTAATTTTTCTAGATGTGACATCAAATCAAGGATTATATTTCTTAGATTTGGATAATACTTCATCAACTTTTACTTCTACTATATTTTGATTAAAAAAAACTTTTAATTCTGCTATATAGAGATTGTCTTTACTGCTAGCACTTTCATCATGATTGTATTGTTCAAGTATAAAGTGAATATATAACTAAATCCTTTGGTATATAGGTTTACTTACATTTTTTTTATTGTACATTTGAGCATATGAATCTAAGTAGAAGAGATAGTAAAACTAAGGTAATTGAAGGTCCGACTCAAGAAGCTTATTAGGTGGCAACACCAGTTTTTTCCCTTTTATTATATTATTCTTTATCTTTTATATCTTAATCATTTAATTGTAAATTTTATTTTTAAGTAAAAATTATGCATATAAATTTTGACATTGAAAATAAAAATAAAATTTTTCTAAAGCGGTTCTATTTTTTTTTTAATTTAAAAAAATAAAGAGTCAAAACGGGTAATTGACCAAAATGCAGGGCTCAAATAATCGTTCTATTTATTCTTTTTTTTTTTAACATTTTTCACAAAATACGGGTCTAAAAGTATTTGTTACACCCAAATTTCGACAATAAAATAAATAGTCTCGAAAGGTAGGCTCGAAAAGGTTAGGCTCGTATCTACAAATGTCAGCAGTACACTTATACGAATTGTCAAGGGGTTCCGAATCTGTTATTAGTACTCGAGCATGAGTCTCATTATTCGAGCCTGAGTTGCAGGCTCGAAGACACCATCCATCTTCGAGGAACGTACTCGACCAAATTACTAAATGAGGGGGAGGTTATAACTGGAACAATGAGCTCGAAGCTTGGCTAGTCTCGAAAGCGTGGTAGCACAACGATCGAGCTCAACGACGCGTTTGGCACGTGGACAGGTTGTTAGGAAATCCCTATTTCATAGGGATTCATTATTATCATATATTAAATCCCTATTGGCATGAGATATTATGTAATTAACGCATTTATAACATTTATTTAAAATTTATTAGATTGATTATAACTTCCCTGAATCAGATGAAGATATTATCACAACCAGGTTTATAAATAGCCTAGGAAATTTCATTTGTACTGAAAAAGCTTTGAGAGAGTATCAAGATCAATAATACTGACTTGTGGACCAGGAAGATTTTAACTGCTGAACCACGTAAAAAGCTCTTGTGTTCATCTATTTTTTCTGAAATATTGTTTAGTGTTCTTCATAATTAAATTGACGAAAAACGGCGTCAACAATTTGGTGCTTTCGTTGAGAGCATTAAGCAAATTTCCATATTGTTTAATCAGAAACCTCCTGTATAGCATCAATGGCCGCCATGAACAATCCATGAACTGGCGGACGACCATTACCACAAATCCCTAAGGAATGAACTACTCAGACTGAGAACCATCCGCGAAGTCTTGGGAAGCAACCTATGACAGATTAGAGCCCGGATGAGGGAAGCACATCATCCGACTCCAGGGGGCCACCTGCTCCAACCCCTAGGCCTGATGAGGATCTCTATTATAATCCCGAGAGGTACATGCCCATTGTGGAACTGGAGAATTGCCAACTACGCCAACAGTTGGCTGAAGCCACACGACGTAATGAAGAATTGGCTAGGCAGATCGTCGAGGTCCAAGCACCTCGGAGGAGGACCATGGGAGTCCCCGCGGGAGTACGACTGCTAGAATGGCCTAACAAAGGGCCCAACAGAACCATCCAAGTCCTAGGACAAACATCGACAACGATCGCTCTGGGAGGAATACTCAAACTAATACCGCTGGTAATCCTACGGTGAGTGTAACTGTAGGAATAGGGAATAACCTAACACCCTCGGCAGCCCGAAACACTAACCCCGAGTCTATCAGGAATAACCCGAAGCTAGTCCGAGACAATTCTGGACCTTCCAGGCCAACAATGGAAGGCCCCCACCATCACCTATAAGGCATGCCCCGTCTCCAATAAGGCACCCATCTCCAGTTCGAGAGGCACCCCAGTCGACTCCTAATAGGAATCGGACAGGGGAGCAGGAACCTCAAAGACCTTCTCGAAGTGGCACTCGAGACAGGAACCGCAAAACTTAACCCGGCCACGGGGGCGAGCGAGAGGCTCCCTGAGGACATAGGGCATCCCAGCCAGCAGGAAGTCACATGTTGAGGTCACAAACAATCGGAGCGAGGGGGTCAATGGAAGATCCACCTCGCAACCATCAAGCCACACAACCAGAGAGAAATGTTAGTTTCATAAGTTGAAGTTTGGACCTCAGTAGGTCGGTGAGTGTATATAATACCGAACCCAGGAATATTTGGAATTGCGAGAACAACAACCCTGATCTTTGAGATCATTTGAATCAAAAGCAGGGGCAGGCTAACCCTTCAAACCCGGATTTACGGGCACATTTGAATAGTCAAAAAGAGCCCTTGCAACATGTAGCATCCTGGAATTTTACTTAGTTAGCTAGATAGTAGTAGTTGTAGTATTTTAGATTCCGTGGATTTTGGTTCAAACCGGGACTTAGTTGGAAACTCATAGCAATAGTTATGAACTTTATAAGTTTAACCTATAGTTTAATAATATTAATTATAACATAAGGTTTGATTAATATTGCTGGTTATTAATATGATAATTATTATAACTTAAGGTTTAGATAGAGCCAATAAGAATATGACACTTGTCATGAGCATGGTTATTCCTAAGGTTTAGATAGAGCCAATAGGATTATGACACTTGTCATATGCATGATTATTAAGGAATTATTATTTTAATGATAAAATAAGGAAAATATAAGACTTAGTCTTCACCAGAATCTGTTAGGAGCATGACATTTGTCGTAATTTTATTTATTTGTGGATTAGGTTGTTATTTAGATAATTAAATAGATTTTCCGTACCTTTAGGGTACTGTAACTTCTGACCTATTTTTGACCCAGTTATGTTATGAATTTCGAAAAATAGTATTTCTAGAAAGTTGTAGATAATTGAAGTATCTTTCTAACAGTATAAAGATAATTTAAATCAGAGTCCTACAGCTCTAGTTATGTTGATTTTACTACATGTGAGTTTAGAGTTACGAGATTTAGGGAGTTAGAAGTTAAGATTCTATTTGTTTTTATTATTTTGTTTTTAATTTTAAAAATCAAGCTTTGACTCCTTAAACCTCTCTCTGAACAATTTGACCAAGTCCTAAGCCTTTGACTGACGAATATTCAAATATCTTCAATAAAATTCATTATTTTTATTCAAGCCAAAAAGAAGATTTTTATTCCTAGAACTCTATAAATAGGACTTAGGACCCAGCCCTTTCACTTACTCTTCAGCTGTGATTAGACTCCAAGGTGCTAGTGAGATCATAAGAGTGATAAACACTTAGGTTGGGAAAAAGCTTTTCTATTCTTAAGCTTTATAAAACACTTTGGGAAGTGAGGTTAGAGTGTTTCGGTATTGGAGTTAGACTAATCCATAAGGTCAACTAAGGTACTCTTATTCTTAAGTTTCATTCTGTTTGATTCCTTAGTTTTTTAGTTTTCATTCAGGTTCTAACTTTTGTTATGGTTTGGTGGTTAGGATTTTAAGTTCTTTGAACATAAGGTGTCTTTTCAGTAAGTTTCCTCTTTGTGGTTTAGTTCTATTCCTTTCATCTTTGTCCTTTAGAAATACTCACTATTTTTATTGCTGGTTTTAGGAGTGTTCCAAGTTCCGCATTTGTTCTCAATTATCCCGGTGTTGGTAAGGAAAATTAGATAGTTTAGTATTATGATCTAGTTTATGTAATGTATGATATAGTTTATGTTTGTATGACCTAACATTTCAGGTACAATAAAGGGGTAAGTGTGTCTGGACCTAAATCTTTTTATTATATCTTATTTGTTATTTTTAGTTATGATTATGATTTATGACCTATGATTTATGATCTATGACTTATGACCTATGACTTATGACTTAGAGTATGATTTATGATTTATGGCTTAGATTATGATTTAGAATTATGACTTAAGATATGATATGATCTAAATGTTGTGTTTGTATGACTTTGGTGAATATATGTTATGTTTGATTATATGACTAACCCTTGTTTGTATTTTCCTTACTGGGCTTAGAAGCTCACTCATTATAATGTTGTTATTTCAGGAAATTAAGGATAGAAAGTCCGGTGGCGAGTGGGAACTAAGAGCTTCGTGATGTATTCTTTGGGGACCATATAGTCGAGCAAGATCAAGCGGGCCAAATTATTTATTTATTTAAAGTTTATTTTTGTTGACGCGGTTATTCGGCAACAGGTAATTAAGGGAAGAAGAGAAAGGAATTAGTACTGAAGGTAGAACCGTCACAGATATGAAATCTTAGAGAATGAACTAGGTGACTCAAGACACGTTTTTTAAGTGGTTCAAAGGTTAAAATCCTTATACTCCACTAGTCAATATTATTCATATATTCTGGGTATTTGGTTTACAAAGTATATGGCTCTTCAGAGACTATTTTTCCCAACCCCTATCAACTCCCAGGGTCCCCATATTTATAGGAGAAGGCACCTGGAAGTTGGTAGGGAGGTCATCCCGTGACCTTACCATTTGTCATATCAACTCTGTAACATTTATGATTAATTCCTAAACCTGACACATGAGTGTGGTCTAATCAGTATGTAAGGAGATAATGGGCCGCACGGCCCAACCCAGCCGTGGGTGTCTAAATGCACACGTTCCTGCTGCGTGTCCGAGAAGTCAGGGGGATATCAGACACGTGATGTCAGATATATGCACGTTTATCTTGCGTGTGTTGACTTTACAAAGGGTCAGAGGTCCATGGCCAGCTCGTACCACGAGCTGCTTCCCTGAACCGGCCTTCAGCCTTCAGGCCTTCTGATGCCTTCCTCCAGTCTTGGGGGCCCTTGGCGAGCCTTTGAGGATCTCCAGCCTTTAGGTCTTCTGATCCCTCGAGCTAAGAAGGTACGATCTGGAAACAGGATCTCCGGCCTGGGGGAGTCCTCGGACTAAACCATGATTAGTCCGAGGCTCGACCTGCTAATCAGCCCGTGGGAAAACCAGGGCGTACACCTGCCCCCAAGCCCCTGCCCGTGATAAAAGTTGATTTAAATCTATTGATCGTGGTTCTTCTTAAAGAGCTCGGGATATGGATAAAAGTTAACACGAACTAAGTTTTCAAAATAAGTTCCTAGTCATAACCGGGTCATAAAACTTAGAAGTTGATTTAAATCTATTGATCGTGGTTCTTCTTAAAGAACTCGGGATATGGATAAAAGTTAACATGAACTAAGTTTTCAAAATAAGTTCCTGGTCATAACCGGGTCATAAAACTTAGAAGTTGATTTAAATCTATTGATCGTGGTTCTTCTTAAAGAACTCGGGATATGGATAAAAGTTAACACGAACTAAGTTTTCAAAATAAGTTCCTGGTCATAACCGGGTCATAAAACTTAGGAGTTGATTTAAATCTATTGATCGTGGTTCTTCTTAAAGAGCTCGGGATATGGATAAAAGTTAACACGAACTAAGTTTTCAAAATAAGTTCCTGGTCATAACCGGGTCATAAAACTTAGAAGTTGATTTAAATCTATTGATCGTGGTTCTTCTTAAAGAGCTCGGGATATGGATAAAAGTTAACACGAACTAAGTTTTCAAAATAAGTTCCTGGTTTTAACTGGATCATAAAACTTGGAAGTTAACTTAAGTTTATTGGTCGTGGCTCTTTCTTAAAGAGCTCGGGATATAAATAACGGTTAGCATGAACTAAGCTTATATAAAAAATATATATATATAAGTTAGAATTGCCAAGTAAATCGTCTCGAGGTGAAAACACCTCATGAAAAGGTTACAAAGACAAAATAAAAATAATTAAAAATGCATAAGGAGAAGTGCCCTAAGCCCTATCAGCTGGTCCTTTGGAGGTCGTGGTCTCGCCCTGATCCGCTGCGCCAGAGGCTTCCCCAGTCTCCGAGGGCGGTACCTCTTTGTTTAGGCGGGCTTGGAGCTTCAGCAGCAAAAAATCCCAGAGGTCCGGCGGCATAAAAGAGAAGTCAGCATCCGGGTTATGGTCCCAGCAGTGATAGAACAGGTCCTGCATGGACTGCTCCGAGATGGCCCGCTCGGCTTCCAAGGCGGCCTCCAGGGCGGCCTGGGCCTCGGTCTTCGCTGCCTCAAGATCTGTTCACGAAGTGGCATGGGAGGTTTCAAGTTCTCGGTTCCTTGAGCGGCTCCTTTCTAGCTCGGCCTTCGAAGCCGCCAGCGCATCTTTTGCCGCCTGAGCTTCCTGAAGGGCGGCCTGGCGCTCAGCCTCCATCTCCTCGAGCTGAGCCTTGGTCCTGGCGATACCTCGATGTACGGCAGCAATGCCCTGCAAGAAAGGAAGGATAAGTTGGCTAAGTGGAAAAACAAGGCAGTGTGTAAGTGTTAAAGCTTTAAAAGAGTGGGGAGATTACCATTAGGGTCATGTCCATCGAAGACTCTATGACTCGGACCGGGCTCGTTGTTTCGATAGCCCGGAGATCCTTCTCTTTGAGCTTGTAGAAGCGATGGACGGCATAGCTCGCCGACTCATACACCGTCCCCCGAAATGCTTCTGGGATCTTTCCCAGATCCTGGGGGTCGACCGGGATGCGTACGTCCAGAGCTGCCACAGCTGGAGTCCCGACCTCCAGTACCACGTCCTGGGTGGCTGATGGAGATCGCTGGGGCGGCGGGGGCATGTGTCCTGCTCCGGCAGCATGAAGGATTGCCCCCTCGACCTGGGATGGCAGGGTTTTTTCCTTCTCCTTAGCCGGGGATTTGGTGGAGGCCCCGGCCGCGCTCTTGGACTCTCGGAGCCTTTTCAACCTTGGCCCTGCTGGGGGATTCCTGCCGAAGACTACACCCCGCAGATTACCCCCGGGCTGAGACATCTCTTCTGCCAAAAACAAAAACATGGTTATTACAAGTTAGCAATCATGCAGAGGTTAAAAGAAAAAAAAGTATACGAATATTAAAGGAGCCCTACCCCCCGAGCTGGAAGAGCCTAGGACAATTATCTCATGAACTGGCGCGGTAACTAGGTCCGGTTCTGACTCGGGGCTGGACTCTTCTACATACTGTCTAAACCCTGGAGCATAGACACCCCTCTGAAGTGATGGCCATGTGCGTAAGTTGGTCCCATACTCCTAAAAAAGGATTGACCTAAAAGCTAGGGTGTTATCTACTACTACGGTACCCCTAGGCCGGCTCTCTTGGTGATCCAGCACGAGCCGGTCAACACAATGGAGCAGGAGTGTATTCAGGTCCGGGTCCCTCCCGTGATGATGGACGATCTGCCTAGGATTGAACCTAACCAGTCGGGGTTCTGCAGTGGCCCTATCTACATTCTTAAACAAATAAGGGTTACCTTGGCCGGAAGGACCCGCGGCTGCTCCGGTTTGGATCCTCTCCTCGTCCATCCCCTGAGCGACCTCCAAGGTCCTCTTTCTTTTCCTCACGAGCGGAACTTCAGCCGCCTCGTCCTCCTCGTCTTCCTCTACCGCGACCTCCTCCACTAAGATAGGCCTGTTGTCGCGGGCTGGGGGCGGCCCCCGAGGCCTCTTCAGGTTTAGAGTCTGGTTTGGGAAGATCAATTTGAAGAACACCATCGTCTCGTCCATCACAAGCACGCGGTAGTCCTTTTCGCTGGGGGGCAGGCCCGCCAATGTGTCATACTGACCCCCGAGGGTCGCAGACTTTTCGGTCCTTGCGTAGATGGCTGCAAGATTGGCTGGAGTCAGGGTGGAATACGGGAGGAGCTAAAATTAAAAAAAAAAACACTTAAAAGGCGAGCTAAGGTCAGGGACCACTTACGAGGGTGGTTAAAATAATGGTGCTCGCAATTCCGGAACCCAGTTGACATGAAGAACTGGTCCTTGAAGTCATTTGGATGGCTTGGAAGCTCGATGACCGCCGCCGTATTAGGGAAACGGGTTAAGTAGTAGAACCCTTCACCTCGCCCCCGTTGGTCCGGGCTGGCTTTGAGGCAGAAGAAATATAGAATATCCGCCGGAGTGGGGACCTCCCACTCCTGCTTCTTGAATAAATACCTCAAACCCGCCAGCAGACGGTAGGAGTTGGGGGGGAGATGAAATGGGGCCAACCCCACATAATTCAGGAAATCAGTGAAGTACTGATCCAGGGGAAGGAAGGCCCCTGCCTTGAAGTGTTCACCGCTCCAGGCCGCGAACGATTCGTCGAGTGGCGTGCAGCTCCGCTCGCCCTCCGCAGCAGGTCGGGCAATCACGGAGGCTTTCCCCAGTGGAATGTTGTGGGTGAGGAAGAGTTTGTTGACCTTCGCCTGGTCGGTTACCTTTGAGATGATTCTCTCCGCCTCGAAGAATGCGTCGGGGGCCACCTCGACCTGCTTCTCCACGACCGGCCCGAAGTGGGGGATCGGCGAGCTTGACATCACCGCCTTTCCTTTCTCCTTCTGGGAGACCGAGCTTCCCACGTTCTTCTGAGGCAGATTCCTTTTTGGAGCCATCTGTTTGCCTATCGAACAAAAGAAAACACTTTAGAAAAGGCGTCCCAAGCAGAAGGACGAAGCAATTATTATTTACATGAGCTGAGGTAAGCCCAGCCCGTGGAGAGTGGAATCACGCGGTTCAATGAACACGCGCATATGCTCCCAACAGATCCCAGGTTACTCGGAATTCGTGTGTCAGGGGGTTCAGAGTAAAAATTTGCCTTGGGGGGGAAGTTTCAACATGCAGAACGTTGCAAAACCGCTTTTGAAGCGTATCCCCTAAGCTACCCAGTTTTGCACCCAAAATTCCTAAAAATCCTAACCAGAAATTGTTCCTGAAGAAGCATCTTGAACCCCATACTCTAAGGCGATTTCCTACAACAAGTGTGCCCTAGCCTAAAAGGGGCTGTCACCCTCCTACCCACACAACCCAGAAAACCCTTGCATGCGGCTACAATAAAAGTTTTCACCTAAGCTACAGTGGCATGTTTTCAAAATGAACAGGGTCAGAAAACTTACAGTATATGGCTGGATGGTAAACGAGAGTGTTGCGTTGGTAGGAGCCTCGTCGGTGCAGTAGCTTCCAAAGCTTTGGAGAAACTCGTGCGCCTAAGCTTCTTGAACAAGGAAAATGGTGGCAGTAGAGTCGAGGGTTTCGTTCTTCTGAAAGTCAGAGAAGGAAGAAGGAAAGAGATTTGGGAAATTTTTGAATGAAGGGATGGTCCGTGCGTAGGATGGCCACCCCCTTTTTATATAAGGGAAGGATCACGTGAAGAAGGCTCTTGGATGGCCTTAGTGAGGGATCCGAGGCCTTCCACTCGAAATATGAAACGACGGCTGGGCAATAGGCTAGGCCATTAAATGCGGTTATCGTAAAATGTACAGTCACCACCCACGATGTTCCACGTATCAGACGCCTGTACAAAGAATGGAATGTGAAGGGTTGTGGGGAAGTCTACAAGCCCCTACTATGGTCTTCTATATATGACGTCATATACCACGAGCAGGGGCTTGGGGGGCAGGTGTACGCCCTGGTTTTCCCACGGGCTTATTAGCAGGTCGAGCCTCAGACTAATCATGGTTTAGTCCGAGGACTCCCCCAGGCCGGAGATCCTGTTTCCAGATCGTACCTTCTTAGCTCGAGGGATCAGAAGACCTGAAGGCTGGAGATCCTCAAAGGCTCGCCAAGGGCCCCCAAGACTGGAGGAAGGCATCAGAAGGCCTGAAGGCTGAAGGCCGGTTCAGGGAAGCAGCTCGTGGTACGAGCTGGCCATGGACCTCTGACTCTTTGTAAAGTCAACACACGCAAGATAAACGTGCATATATCTGACATCACGTGTCCGATATCCCCCTGACTTCTCGGACACGCAGCAGGAACGTGCGCATTCAGACACCCACGGCTGGGTTGGGCCGTGCGGCCCATTATCTCCTTACATACTGATTAGACCACACTCATGTGTCAGGTTTAGGAATTAATCATAAATGTTACAGAGTTGATATGACAAATGGTAAGGTCACGGGATGACCTCCCTACCAACTTCCAGGTGCATTCTCCTATAAATATGGGGACCCTGGGAGTTGATAGGGGTTGGGAAAAATAGTCTCTGAAGAACCATATACTTTATAAACCAAATACCCAGAATATATGAATAATATTGACTAGTGGAGTATAAGGATTTTAACCTTTGAACCACTTAAAAAACGTGTCTTGAGTCACCTAGTTCATTCTCTAAGATTTCATATCTGTGACGGTTCTACCTTCAGTACTAATCCCTTTCTCTTCTTCCCTTAATTACCTGTTGTCGAAGAACCGCGTCAACAATTTTATTTAAATGTTGCTCATTTTTATGTTAAAGAAACCATGGATCCATGTAATTATTTTTCAGTTTTTATTAAATAAAAGGGCAATATTTACGATTATGACCCAACGCTGTGTTCTCGGTAATCTATGTACAGGTGGTATTAAAGCTACGACTATATTGGTCCTAAACGTTCCCACGAAATACACACGATAGCTACAAAGGACCTACTCGTTACCAAGTAAGTATATACATTATTTTTTAAATATGTTTGTAATGTTTTTCTTGTATTATTTTCATAAATTAGCCCAATGGACAAAGGTTAAAGCTATAAGAAAAATACCAAACCCTGAGTATGATAATGGATCTGATGTGGAGGATTAGACGCATATAAGAACACATTGTTAACTTTTAGAATACTTTCACTAGTTGTTTTAATTAAAAAAAAACACGTTATTTGCTTTTGTTATTGTTTTATTGATTAGTAAGTGTTATGTATTTTTTTTTTTTTTTTGGATTCAATTGAAAGTGTAAAGTTTAAATTCCTCTCTTATGGGTTAGCCCATTTATGAATGCTCATTTGCTTTGCATTATTAGATCAGATCTAATTTAAATGAATAACAATTAATAAAGCAAATGTTCAAATTCTTGTCTTTTGGGTCTAAGTGGAAGTTAGGGGGCGTTAGTAGTGGGTGCGATATACCGAACCCAACCCTCCTGCATGGAAGATTCAATTATTAAGGCCCATTTACCCGAGTTGGACTTAATTGTAATAGGGTAGTTTTTATAGATAGATGGACTTAATAGAAAATAGTACAATAGGCTAAGTTGTATCTTCTACTTGTTTTGTTTTCTTTTTTATCTTTTCTCTTTTGGGGGAAAACAAAAAGACGCATGGAACAAGAACCAAGAAGATCTAAAAGACTAAATGGCCATGGAAGAGGCCGAGGAAGGGGAAGGGGGCGAGGAAGAGGAGTAGCCACCACCCCTTTATATGAAGAATTTCCAGCAACCCCAGGAGTTCCAGAAACACCCAATGTAGTGGAATAGCCGGCAGCTGCTACTACTCGAATAAATTTGGAAAGAGAAAATGCCCGTCTTAGGGCAGAGCTAAGGAGAAGGGAAGAAGAATTCCAAATAAATTCAGGGCAACAATAAGTGGCGCAACAAGTCATTCCTCTAGCATAATTACTACAGTTGGCAGAACCTCGCTACGAGGCAGTGTATGAATGCTTTAGGAAGCAGCAACCACCGAACTTCGATGGCAGGTCAGATCCAATAGAAGCAGAAGAATGGCTTCGATCGGTGGAGTCCATACTAGAACACATGCGATTGGGGAACGAGGACCGAGTCTCATGCGCTTCAAGTTTACTAAAGAAAGATGCCCGCATCTGGTGGGATATAGTGAAACAGACTAGAGATGTGGACGTTATGACTTGGGATGAGTTTATCCAAGTGTTCAACAAGAAATACTATAGTCCTGCGATTCTAGCCACAAGGGTGGACGAATTCATCGCGCTTACTCAAGGGAATTTGTCTGTGACAGAGTATGCCAGGAAGTTTGATAGGTTGGCTAAGTTCACAGCGGACATGGTACCCACTGAGACGCTAAGAATTCAAAGATTCATGAAGGGACTGAAAACTATGATAGCCTGTGATGTGAAGTTGATTCGAGGGATAACCACTTATGCGGAAACATTAGAGGTAGCCTTGGAAGCTGAGCAGGCTGAAGAAAGGATTTGGAAAGAAGGCGCGGCCAGAAGGGACGCCAAAAGGAATAACAATGACCAGAATGACCACAAACGAAAACATGACGGTGGTCAAAATCAAAAGGCCGATAAAAAGAGTAAGACTGCGTCAGAAAGTAATGGGAATAAAAATCCCAATGTGGAATATCCCTAGTGCCCTATCTATAAGAGGAAGCATTCATGCGAATGCAAATATAAGACGAAAGGTTGTTTCAACTGCGAAGAAGAAGGACACATTAAAAATGATTGCCCAAAGTTGAAGGATCAAAAGAAAGATGACAAGCTCATGCCACCCAGAGTTTTTGCTCTTACTAGAGGTGAAGCAGAAACTAATAATATTATGGTAACAAGTCAGGTCACTATCTCTGGTAAACTATGCAATGTATTATTCGATTCAGGAGCCACGAATTCTTTTGTCTCTATAAATATGATTGATAGCTTGGATAGACCATGCAAACTTTTTAGAGATAAGTTTGTCACGGAGTTACCCTCCGGGGAAAGAATGCTATCTAGTAGAGGGGTGTGTAATGCTGTAGTTAGAATCGAAGGAAAAGAATTACCAGTAGATTTGATCGAGTTAGACCTAAGGATTATGATGTAATTTTAGGCATGGATTGGTTAGCAAAACATGGGGTAACAATAGACTGTAAGGGTAAGACATTCAACTTTCAACCAGAAGGCGGAGATCAGTTCACTTTCAAAGGAGACGTTTCTCGAACTCGCATACCGATAGTCTCAGCTCTCAAAGCTCAATGATTAATCAATAGTGGTTGCCATGAATTTCTAGCTAGTGTGGTGGACAAGTCACGAGAGACGCAGCTCGAACCAAAGGATGTACCTATTGTATGCGAATTTCCCGAGGTGTTTCCAGAAGATCTACCGGGATTACCTCAGAGTAGGGAAATCGAGTTTGAAATAGAATTGACACCTGAGATGACACCAATCTCAAAAGCTCCCTATAGAATGGCGCCTACTGAGCTAAAGGAGTTAAAGATACAACTGCAGGAGCTTTTAGACAAGGGTTTCATCTGACTGAGCTATTCGCCTTGGGGAGCACCAGTGCTTTTTGTCAAAAAGAATGACGGGAGAATGAAGATGTGCATCGACTATCAAGAACTTAATAAAGTGATGATCAAGAACAAATACCCTTTACCTCAAATAGACGATATTTTTGATCAACTACAAGGATCTACATTATCCTCGAAGATAGATTTGAGGTCAGGGTATCATCAGCTAAGAGTACGAAAAGATGATATCCCAAAGACGACTTTTCGGACTAGATATGGACACTACGAGTTTTTGGTAATGTCTTTTGGCTTAACAAACGCATCAACAATGTTCATGGATCTTATGAACCGTGTATTTAAGGACTACCTGGATAAGTTCATTGTGGTGTTTATAGACGACATATTGATCTACTCAAAAATGAAAGCCGAGCATGAAGAGCACCTGTGACTGACGTTGGGACGACTCAAAGGTCATCAATTATATGCTAAGTTTAAGAAATGCGAATTCTGGTTAGAGAAGGTGGCATTTCTAGGACACATTGTGTCTAAAAATGGCATGGAAGTAGATCCAGCCAAGATCGAAGTAGTGAAGGATTGGCCCAAACCCAAGACTGCCACGGAGGTGAGAAGTTTTCTGGGATTGGCAGGATACTAGTAGGCGATTTTTTGAAGGGTTCTCCAGAATAGCTACACCCTTAACAAATTTGACATGGAAGCAACATAATTTTGTATGGATGGAGAAATGCGAAGAAAGCTTCCAAGCGTTAAAGGACAAGCTTATATTAGCCCCAGTTCTATGCGTCCCAAACGATAAGGGAAAGTTTGTAGTATATTGCGACGCGTCGAAGCAGGGACTTGGATGTGTTTTGATGCAAGACGAAAGAGTGGTCGCCTATGCCTCGAGACAACTAAAGGAGTACGAGAATCGGTATCCAACCCATGACTTAGAGTTAGCAGCGGTAGTTTTCGCTTTAAAGATTTGGAGGCACTATCTATATGGAGAAAAGTGTGAAATCTATACGGACTACAAAAGTCTAAATTATTTCCTTACGCAGAAGGAGCTCAATATGAGGCAACAAAGATGGCTGGAGTTAGTAAAGTACTATGATTGTGAGATCTTATATCATCTAGGAAAGGCTAACGTCGTGGCAGACGCACTTAGTAGGCGGAGTTACGGAAGCTTGTCAACACTTAAGGGGATAGCTCAACAAGAAGATGAGTTTCTTCTTAAGATGAAGGCAGCACTACAAAGCTCAGAGAATGTTGATTTCTCCTTGACAAAAGAAGGCATGCTACGATATAGGAATCAGATATGTGTGCCCGATAATGGTGAATTAAGAGAAAGTATTATGAAGGAAGCGCACACTACTCCATATTCACTTCACCCAGGATCGACCAAGATGTACAACGATGTCAAGACAATGTACTAGTGGCCGGGGATGAAGAAAGACATAGCATAATTTGTAGCGAAATGTCTTACATGTCAACAAGTTAAAGTCGAACATCAAAGACCCGCTGGAACTTTGCAACCATTGGAGATTCCCGAATGGAAATGGGAAGATATAGCGATGGACTTCGTGACAGGATTACCAAGGACCACCAAGCAGCATGACTCTGTTTGGGTGATAGTAGATAGACTCAATAAATATGCTCACTTCTTACCAGTAAGAACAGTTTATAATGCTGAGCAGTACGCAGAGATTTACGTGGCGGAGATAGTGAGACTACATGGATTTCCAAAGACAATAGTCTCTAATAGAGGATCGATTTTCACATCAAAGTTCTGGGAATATTTACATCGTGCAATGGGCACTAACTAAGTTCGGCATTTCACCCTCAAACTGATGGTCATTCAGAACGCACCATACAAATATTAGACGATATGCTGAGAGCGTGTGCTTTAGACTTCTCAGGATCATGGAGCAAGTATCTTCCATTAATATAATTCTCTTACAATAATAGTTATCAAGCGACGATAGGCATGGCATCTTATGAGATGCTATATGGACGGAAGTGTCGATCACCATTTCATTGGGATGAGGTGGGTGAAAGATGATACTTAGGACCTGAGGCTGTAAGAGAAGCAACAGAGGCAATAGAAAAGATAAGACAACGAATGGTTGCCGCTCAAAGTCGCCAGAAATGCTATGCCGATGCGAAGAGACGAAGTGTTGAGTTTTCAGTAGGCGACCAAGTCTTTCTCAAAATTTCTCTGATGAAGGGGATTATGCGTTTCGGAAAGAAAGGAAAGTTAAGCCCAAGGTTTATAGGTCCTTTTGAGATATTGGACAAAGTATGGTATGTAGCATATCGGTTGGCTTTATCGCCATCATTAGCTGAAACACATAACGTTTTTCATGAATCGATGTTGAGAAAATACATATCAAATCCATCCCATGTGCTCGATTACCAGGCTTTAGAGTTAAAAACACAATCATGAGTGTCAGCAACGTTGGTTACAAGCTCAGGTGCATGCTATTTCTAACGACTCTGATAAGACCAACAAAAAATTGGTTTGAAAAGTTCCAAAGAAATTCGATCTTGTCTTGGGAACAATTAGAAAAGGAGTTCAAGAAACAATTTAAGGCCATGGTAGGCGTCAGACCCGAAGCCTCGACCTTGACTAATGTTAGACAACAACCGGGAGATTCATTAAATAGCTACCTGGAAAGGTTTAACATCGAGATGGCGCGAGCCCGTAATGTTGATGACAATGGTCATCTTATGGTCGTGTGAGCTAGGATATTGCCAGGAAGTCCCCTTTGGGATGATATGCAAAGAAAACCGATAAGGACAATAGCCGAGTTCAACAAAAGGGCTCATAGATTCGTCAATGTAGAGAAGGCAAGGTCAGCATTAAAGTTGACCCCGCAGCCAATTAAAACTACAATGACGAATGTCAACTCAGCCTCAACCTTGGCTACCCCCTCAACGTCTCGACCCTCGGGAGACAACTGATAGGATAGATTTTTAATACTTTTTGGTCTTAGTTTTATTAATATTATTTTATATTTTTAGTTCTTTTTATGTGTGGTTGTTGTATTTTTCAGGTTGTCATTTGTTAAATGGATATTTGAGAAATATTTAAAAATTTATTTGAAATATTATCTTCAATCAAGAGAAAAACAATAAAAAGATATTTATTTGAATTGATTGGAGAAGTAAAGGAGAATTCAAACTTAAATTGTTGGAAAAATCTGAGATATTTTGAATCTGAAATAGTTTCGATATTTTGACCATATCTCCTGGTTCACTTATCCGATTTATGTATTATTTGTGGCGTTGGAAATCTTATTAAAAGACCTACAAAAGTTTGTTTCACAAGAAAAGTCAAATTTGGACGTTTACATGGTGATATTTAACCTACAAGATCACGCAAACTAGAGTTACGGGATTTGAAATTCAAATAAAGATATTTTGGAGCATTATCAAGTAACAAATGGAAACATCTAGAAAACTCTTTTTCACAACCTTATCACTATAAAAATAATGATTTAGACTATTTTAGATCTCTCTCTTTCTTCTTGACCTCTCTCTATTTTCTTTATTTCTTCTCGTATTTCTTTTTTCATTTTTTTCCATGAACTAATTTTCTTATCTAGGATTTAATGTAGTCACTTGAATTTCTATTTAATTTAATTATGATGTTCTATTGATTTTTCTTCTTTATTCTAATTTATATAATGTGTGTTTAATGCTAGTAAATAATTAATCAATATTTTCTTGATTTATGATTTTGATTCAAAATTCGAAAGATGAGAATTGAATATGCTATCATTGTATAGACATAGGTTGCATATTGGACGAAAGTCCCTGTATGACTTGTGTAGTAATTAGGTTTCCATGCTTAATGCCTTCTATATGTTTAAGTTTATCACAGAGATGTAAAAAACCTACATATAGGCTGAGATCTTATATCTTGAAAATGAATAAGAATCGATTTATGTTAACCTGCTATTAGAATAGGAAGAAATAAATCTAGAATTTATTAATAAAATTAGTAGAATGAAAAGTTGATGAAATTAACACCCTAGGTCTTTTTAATATTGATTTTCATCTTTAGTTAATTTTGTTCATAATTATTTATAATTTTAAAATTAAAATTCATTCATCTAAACTTTGTTTGCCAAATAGAAATTAAAAGAACAATAGTTGGTAATTGGAAAATAGTCTTCGTGGGAATGATACTCTATTTATCATCTATATTACTTGAATCGATTGCGTGCACTTGCGTATCATATTTTCACGATCAACAACCCTTCAAAGAGAAAGAAAAATGAAGGGAATAACTCAGAGGCGGACGAGGGAAAATAGAAGAAAAGAGATAAGTATTTCTCCATTTACACGGTTTACACCGAGCTTACTGAAACTAGGGAGAACATTTTTATCGCAAATGAAAATTAGGTACCGTTTAGGCGACCTGACCCAATGCAAAATAAAAAATAAAAAAGAGACACAAATATGTACTGCAGATTCCATAGGGACATTGGAAATACCACCGATGAAGGCCGGCAATTAAAGGATGGGATCGAAGGTCTGATCTCGAGAGGCTATTTTGGACAATATATAAGAAACTGAAATCTGACTCAAGCATCGGCTGGACAGAGGGAAACTCCTACGCAGGCCTGCCCAACATAATACAACTTCACGAGCAAAGGAGTATGATCGACCTCCCTCAATAGATGGGGAGGATGTGGTAACCATTTTCAGAGGTCCACGCCTCATTAGGTCGGGTAGAAATGCCCATAAAAGATATGTTAACGAGCTCAAGATAGGGGATAGATCTCCCTACGAACCTGAACCGCGAACTCCAAAACAACAAAGGGTTGAAACTCAACCCATTACTTTTACAAAAGAAGATGCATCACACGTTCAGTTTCCCTACAATGACCCTCTGATCATCATACTCTAGCTCGCCAACAAAAAGGTGCGCCAGGTCTTGATAGATAACGAGAGCTCAGTTAACATCCTTTACCAGGCCACTTTAGAAAAGATGGGACTCACACTTCGATATTTGAAAGCTTGTGCAATGACGTTGTACATATTTTCAGGAGAATGGATAGCTAGCACGGGATCCACCGAGCTCCCGACATCTTTGGGAGACTATCCAGTCTCAATGACCAAAATGATGGAATTTATAGTGGTGGAAAATCTGTCTGCTTACAACGTACTGCTCAGGAGACCAGCCTTGATCAGGCTAGGGCAGTATCATCCATTAGGCATTTGGCCATCAAGTTCTCGACATCTAGTGGCATTGAGATACTGAAGGGAGACCAGCTCACCGCAAGGGAATGTTATAGCATTTCCATGAGAGGGAAGAACCAAACAAGCGCACAGGCGCTTGTTGTTATCTTGGAAATGAGTGGGTCTGTCTTCGAAATTGAAGAAGAAATTGACCCTAGATTAGAAGAGGACAGGGTCGATCTTGGACCAATAGAGGAGCTCGAGCATGTAGAGCACGATGAAAAGGATGCCATTAAGGTGGTAAAAATAGGGACGAACCTCTCCAACGACGCGAGATAGCAATTAATTCGCTTCCTGAGGGAAAATCAAGATGTGTTTGTATGGTCACACTCGAACATGGTTGGGATCAGCCCAAACATCATAAGTCATGCACTCGACATAGAAAAAAACTTCCCTCTAAAACAACAAAAAAGAAGGCTCCTAGACGATGATAGGAAGAAAGCCCTGAAAGAAGAGGTCGAAAGACTGAAGGCAAATCAGTTTATCTGGGACGCTTTCTACCCTGATTGGATAGCCAATCCTGTGTTGGTTCTGAAGCCCAATGGAAAGTGGCAAACTTGCATTGATTATTCGGACATTAATAAGGCATGTCTAAAGGATTGCTTTCCCTTGCCTCGAATCAATTAGCTTGTAGATGCCACTGCAGGTCACGACATCATGTCATTCATGGATGCATACTCTGGATATAACCAGATAGCCATGCATGCTACTGACCAAGAACATACGAGTTTCATGACCTCCGGACCGAGTTCTAGCCTCCAAGGCCTCGAACTCCACTAAACCGGGTAGTAGAATCGATCCTGAGCCCTAAGGAAAAGGTTCCTGTCATTAAAAACTCCCCAAGGCCAAAACTACCCAGGTGGGTCGCGACTTGCCCTTGAGGGTCGCAGCGCACCCCTCTAATCCGAGGCCCTCTCCCTCTACCAAAGGGATGCGGGCTGCAACCTGCCCAAGAGGGTTGCGACGCGCATCCCAGACAGAGGCCTCCTAGGGCCTTGGGTTCAGCAGATTCGCGGCCCTTCAAGATCAGAGCCGCGGCTTGGCCCTATGAACCCAGATTTTCCTCATTTTCCAACAGCCAAATCCAACCCAAACTATCCCAATTTCACCCCAAAACCATAATTCAATCACCACAACAGTTCTAACATCTTCCCAACAGCAAAACCCAACTAAAACCAGTTGCAAAACTCATTAAAATACCAAATCAACTCTTGAGCTATAAAGCTCAAGAACTCTTCAAGAATAGCCAAACTAAGCATAATAATCAATGGAAATCAAAGTCCAAAGATTACCTGAACTGTGATTTAAGTCTCCCTAGTTGTAGCTAAACCACTCCCAAGCTTAAGCCTTCAATCTCTCAAGCTTCAGTCAACAATTTCCCCTTAATCCACAAAGAATTTCCTTAGAGGAGTTGAGAGAAAATCAGAGAGAGAGAGAGAGAAAGAGAGAGAGAGAGAGAAATGAGAGAGTTTGTATGAGTGTGTGAGGTGTTTGAGTGTTCTGCTTTTGTTTTCCTTAAGGTTTAAGTGACTTAAGCTAATCCCGAGGCTCGGGGTGCCAAAAAAACGTCGTCGAGGGCAAAATGGTCAAATTCCCTCCTAAACTCACTAACTCCAAATATATCCCCAATTATTCATTCCCATTACCCGATAACCCAATTAAATGCCGAATACCCAAAATACCCCTTGATCACCTCGAGTCGGGGATTGGGTCCTGTTGTGACTTTCCTGCTAACTTGCTCCCAAGGATCGTCTTGTGCTGAGTAACTCAAATAAACCCACATAATAATGTGGTCTCACAGATATATCACATATATATACAATTATGCCCATAACGGGCCAAATTACGAAAGTTGTCTTTCTAATAAGAAACGGGCCCACATGCATATTTAATACCACTAAACATACATGTGGATGCCGAAAATCCACCAAGAAAAAATCTCTAGTCCATGGTTGGAATACAGGGCTAAAGGTCACTTAGTCATGTTATTAGGCTCGGGCCCGTAAGTCTTGTGAAACCGAGAGATTGTCCCAAGGGAAACATCACCTTATGAGCCATGAAGTATGGCCTTGCTAGGCTAAGTGGCCAAGCTACATGTTGCAAGAGGGTAGGTGCACGAGGCCCTCGCGCAGGTGCACGAGGCCCTCGCATAGCGAGGCCCAACTTGTCTTGACGCTGAGAGATGTCAAGGGCACCAGAGCCATGTGCCTCGACCGCGCGCACGTGTCTCACGAGGCTGCCCCTCGCAGCATGCCTCGCATAGCAAGGCTCCCCTCGCATCACGCCTCGCGCACATCTCACGAGGCTCCCCTCGTAACACGCCATGCGCACGTGTCTCGCAAGCCTGCCCCTCGCAGCATGCCTCGCACAGCGAGGCTACCCTTGTCTCTCGCGAGGCTCCCCTCGCAACGCGCCTCGTCCCAAGCACCTATAGCCTTGCGTAGCCTAGCATAGTGAGGCCAAGGGTCTCGCGCCAAGTGAGGCAACCCTCGCATAGTGAGGCCAAGGGTCTCGCGCCAAGTGAGGCGCCCCTCGCATAGCCTCGCATAGTGAGGCCAAGGGCCTCACGCCAAGTGAGGCGCCCCTCACATAGCTTCGCGTAGCCTCACATAGCGAGGCCAAGGGTCTCGCGCCTAGTGAGGCACCCCTCACATAGCCTCACATAGTGAAGCCAAGTGTCTCGCACACTCGTGCACACCAAGGCCTCACGCACCCGTACATCAGGGCCTCGCGCACCCATGCACCAAGGCCTCGCGCACCTGCGCATAAGGGCCTCGCACCATACCTCGCCCAGCCGTGCCGAGGTGTCGTATACCCGTGTCGTGCTTCGTCTAGCCCAGATGCCTCTATGCCATAATGTCGACGCCTCGCGTGCCCGTATGGGGTCTAAGACCCCTGGAAGGGGCGTACGAGGAGCAATAAAAGAGACCTAAGAACTATTTGGTACCAAGCCAATAGTGGTATAGACGACTGAGTATATCGTTCATGTTAACAGAAAAGCTTTCCTACCCTTAGTAGAATGTGGGAATAGCTTTGAGCAAATACATGCCTTGGAGATGTGAGAGTAACCATCAGGTACAAGGTACCCATACGTGTACAGGTACAGGACGTACGACCATGTGAAGGACAGAAGCGTGGCCCTGACATCTGTGTCATGAAAGTAGTGGAGGTGTCTTGTGGTACCAATGCAGGAGTACTTTTGCAGGCCCCTGCCACGTACTAGAGCCGACCACCACTCCTTCAACACCACTACGACCTGTGCCACAACACTGAAAATGTACCTATGTACAATCTTGTCCCCTGGGACCACGATGTACCAGGAGCCATTAAAGCCCCAATATAAATAGAACTTCACCCCTCCAGCAAAGAGGTTCAAAAATTCATTGACACTCAGGCTATTAAGCAATATACAAAGGCTTACTCCATTGTTGATCTGTGTTTATCCTTCCATAAGTTCATTCTAAGTTCTTATCTAAATATCTCCATACTTACCTTTGAGTTTTCCGGTCTAATTTTGTTGACGAGATTTCACCATTAACAGTTTGGCGCTGTCTGTGGGAAGAACAAGCATCAAGCCAACATTCTTTCATCACTTCCTGAAAAGAAAGATGCCAAGGCGTTCACAATGCTTGCGGCAACTACAAGCCATTGAGGTTAACCTGAACGGAGAATGAATGAGGGCTTCCAGGAAAGATCCTCCTCCGCCTGGGCATGGAGATATGTCGGAGGAATGTCCTCCCCCAGGGGAGGAGAAGGAAGCATCATCCCCGGCTGTCCAGCCCGACGGAGGTCACTCAGAGCCGCCAGTGTACCCACATGCCTGGTCCCCGGTGGCACCATGCTCAGGCTACCAAGACCCGGGTCCCTTGACGCACAGGCCAGGCAAGAGTCCCCAAGTACACTTGGTAAGTTCCAGCTCAAGGACTTGCTTCTACAAGGATGAGATTCGTGAGTTGCATAAAAATACTCGAAGGCTGGAAACCACGATAGAGAACTTGCAGAAGGTCAAGGAAAGTCGAGCATACCCCTTCCTAAGAGTAAAGAGAAGGAACGTGAAAAAGGGAAAAATAATGTCCCCGCAGACGATGGGAGAACCCGAATTTCTACTAGTAAAACTCCCCCGACAAAGTACCATGAGGGACCTAGGTCGACGAAATGGCCCCAGGAGCAAAGGCGGAGGGAAGACGTTGGTCGTAAGAACGAAGAAAAAGTCACCTCAAAAGAGGCGCCCCCTGGCCTAAGAGAAGAACTCCATGGGAAGAGGTTAGAAGTAAGAAAGGCACCCCCCGCGGCTCCCCTAAGGAACACAACCAAGGCAAGGGATCAGCCTGAGAACCCGCAAGACTCCTTCTGCAAAAAGAGGAGGGAACTAGACATAAAAATGCAACACCCTCAAGGAAAGATTATCACCGCACCTGGGGGGCACAGAGATGATGAAGAATTTGACCATGGTTCGCCCTTCACAAGGGAGATCCAGGCTGAGCAAATCCCCGCCAACCTCAAAGAGCCTCGCATGACTCCATACGAGGGAACTACAGACCCAAAGTATCACTTAGACTACTTCAATAACTTGATGAGGTTAAGAGGGGTCAACAGCAGAGCAAAATGTCACTTCTTTGTTGTTGCACTTAAAGGTGTTGCATACAAGTGGTTCAAGAGGTTAAGGCTAAGAACAATCAAATCATGGCAGCAATTCTTAGGCGAATTTCTTCAACAGCACCATGCGGTCTGTGATTACGTTATGCCAATTACCAGCCTCGCTAACATAAAGCAAGGCGAAAATGAAAGTCTGAAGAACTATATCCATAGGTTCAATATGGAAGCAACAAAGGTGGGAAGTTTAACCAAAGCGGAGCTCAAGATGGCTATTACAGCCAGAGTTCCTCCAGGAAGCAAGTTATGGGGAACATGCTCAAAAGAGAAGTTTCGTATTTAGATGATTTCTTCGAAAGAGGGCCATAAGAACTCGCATGTTGAAGAAAGTGAACCTTCCTCCAGTCGCCCTACTACCAATACGTATGAAGATTCCATATAGAAGGGGATGTCATGCTAGAGGGGTCGCTGACCAAGTTTAAAATTGGATGAGGACCATCTATCCATAAAAGTCCCGACCCGAGGGGAGATCACCTCAAAAATCATAAAAGGGTCTCAAAGTAGACGCTTGCAAAAAGGGTCTCAAAGTAAACGCTCGCAAAAAGAGTCTCAAAGTAGATGCTGGCAAAAAGGGTCTCAAAGAAGGTGCTTTCCAAAAAGGGTATCAAAGAAGACGCTAGCAAAAAGGCTCTCAAAGAAGACGCTTGCAAAAAGGGTCTCAAAGAAGACGCTTGCAAAAATAGTACTATGCCTAATGACGAGAAGGACGCTTATCGCAAGAAATAATAAGCGCGTGCAAAAGTATATAAAAGGATAACTAGAACCCAATGGGTCAACATATCCTTATAGATACAATCAAGGTGCACCAAAGAGAGACCTATCGAACCCCCTTTCGCGTGGGTTCCAAAGGACCTCGAGCATGATAAATACAAAAAAATAAAAAGGAAGAGAAGAGTCTACAAGAACGCCTAAAGGCCTCCCTATAGACTGGGGGGAAAGTATGGATGCCAAAAATCCACCAAGAAAAAATCTCTTGTCCATGGTTGGAATACATGGCTAAAGGTCACTTAGTCATGTTATTAGGCTCGGGCCCATAAGTCTTTTGAAACCGGGCGATTGTCCCAAGGGAAACATCACCTTATCAGCCATGAAGTATGTCCTTGCTAGGCTAAGGGGCCAAGCTACGCGTTGCAAGAGGGCAGGTGCATGAGGCCTCGCGGCGCCGAGAGATGTCAAGGGCACCGGAGCCATGTGCCTCGACCGCGCGCACACATCTCGCGAGGCTGCCCCTCGCAGCACGCCTCGCACAGCGAGGCTCCCCTCCCATCACGCCTCATGTGCATCTCGCGAGGCTCCCCTCGCAACACGCCGCACGCACGCGTCTCGCAAGCCTGCCCCTCGCAGCATGCCTCGCACAGTGAGGCTCCCCTCGCGTCACGCCTCGCGCGCATCTCGCGAGGCTCCCCTCGCAATGTGCCTCATCCTAAGCACCTATAGCATTGCATAGCCTCGCATAGTGAGGCCAAGGATCTCGCGCCTAGTGAGGCACCCCTCACATAGCCTCGCATAGTGAGGCCAAGGGTCTCACGCTAAGTGAGGCACCCCTCGCATAGCCTCGCGTAGCCTCGCATAGATAGGCCAAGGGTTTCGTGCCAAGTGAGGCGCCCCTCGCATAGCCTCGTGCAGCCTCGCATAGTGAGGCCAAGGGTCTCGTGCCAAGTGAGGCACCCCTCGCATAGCCTCGCATAGCGAGGCCAAGGGTCTCGTGCCTAGTGAGTCACCCCTCGCATAGTGAGGCCAAGTGTCTCACGCACCCGCACACACCAAGGCCTCGTGCACCCGTACATCAGGGCCTCGCACACCCACGAACCAAGGCCTCGCGCACCTGTACATAAGGGCCTCGCACCACACCTCGCCTAGCCATGTCGAGGTGTCGTATACCCGTGCCGTGCTTCGTCTAGCCCAGATACCTCTATGCCATGATGCCGACGCCTCACGTGCTCGTATGGGGTCTAAGACCCCTGGAAGGGGCGTACTAGGAGCAATAAAAGAGACCTAAGAACTATTTGGTATCAAGCCAATAGTGGTATAGACGACTGAGTATATTGTTCATGTTAACAGAAAAGCTTTCCTACACTTAGTAGAATGTGGAATAGCTTTGAGCAAATACATGCCTTGGAGATGTAAGAGTAACCATCAGGTACAAGGTACCCGTACGTGTACAGGTACAGGACGTACGACCATGTGGAGGACAGAAGCGTGGCCCTGACATCTGTGTCATGCAAGTAGTGGAGGTGTCATGTGGTACCAATGCAGGAGTACTTTTGCAGGCCCATGTCACGTTCTAGAGCCAACCACCACTCCTTCAACACCACTACGACCTGTACCACAACGCTAACAATGTACCTATGTACAATCTTGTCCCTTGGGACCATGATGTACCAGGAGCCATTAGAGCCCCAATATAAATAGACCTTCACCCCTCCAGCAAAGGGGTTGGAAAATTCATTGTACACTCAGGCTATTAAGCAATATACAAAGGCTTACTCCATTGTTGTTCTGTGTTTATCCTTCTATAAGTTCATTTTAAGTTCTTATCTAAATATCTCCATACTTACCTTTGAGTTTTCCGATCTAATTTCGTTGATAAGGTCCCTTTGTGACTTTCCCGCTAACTTTCTCCCAAGGATCATCTTGTGCCGAGTAACTCAAATAAAACCACATAATAATGTGGTCTCACACATATATCACAAATATATACAATTATACCCATAACGTGCCAAATTACGAAAGTTGCCTTTCTAATGAGAAATAGGCCCACATGCATATTTAATACCCCTAAACATACACAACTAGTTATATTATCATATAACTCACATAATCATAATCAAATATATTAAATAAACATATAATTCCATATGTTTCCATCCTGGCCCCTAATCAAGGCCCTAAGCCTTATTAGATAAATTTGGGACGTTACACCAACCTTCTCCGAGGAATGTACTCGACCAAATTACTGAATGAGGGGGATGTTATAATTGGAACAATGAGCTCGAAGCTTGGCCAGTCTCAAAAGCGTGTCAGCACAATGAAGGATCTCATCGACACGTTTGGCATGCATAAAGGTTGTTAGGAAATCCCTATTTCATAGGGATTTATTATTCTCATATATTAAATCCCTATTGTCATGAGATATTATGTAATTAACACATTTATAGCGTTTATTTCAAATTTTTTTGATTGATTGTAACTTCCCTGAATCAGAGGAAGATATTCTCACAACCAGGTCTATAAATAGCCTGTGGAATTTCATTTGTACTCACGCACAAAATTGTACTAAGAATACTCTGCCAAATTATTTTATGAAAAAGCTTTGAGAGAGTATCAAGATCAATAATACTGACTCGTGGACTAGATAGATTTTAACTATTGAACCATGTAAAAAGCTTTTGTGTTCATCTATTTTATCTTAAATATTATTTAGTGCTCTTCATAATTAAGTTGACGAAAAGCGTTGTCAACAATATTCATTTAAAAAAATAAAGGATCCAACGGGTAATTGGCCAAAGTAACCCTTATACAAATTATAAATTTCTTTAAATATAATTGAGATTTTTATACAAGACACCCCCACGTGTTCATATAAGGAGCATGTTGTATTAGTAGGGTGAAAATGACTCCCTATCATAAAATCTTTCCAAAAAGATTTTATAATGTATATTTTTTAATTATTACAAAGACTGCGCGAATCATTGTTATGTTTTCTAGTTCTATAAATACAACTAAGCAAATGTGCACTACAAGCAACGTGCAATGTATATTTGCTTAGTTTTATTTATAGAATTTATTAATTATTTTTATTAAATTTGTATCTTGTCACATAAATTTCAAATAAATAAACAATATTGTATATAAAAGAAAGACATAAACATATTAAATGAAAAATTAAACCAAAACATTGTATATGGTTTTTTGAAAAAATTATATATATATAATATGATAACCTTTTTAAACATAAATGATAATTATTTTAATAAAAAATTAAGATTATGTATTACTATGATATTTTATAATATTTAAATTTATATTAATATAAGTATTAAATATTATTATAATAATAATATTTTATAATATTTGAATTCTTATTAATATAATTAATTAAAAAATTAGGATTATATATTATTATCATAATATTATAACATTCTTGTTTATAATATATATAATATTTTATAACATTTAAAATTTTATATTAATATATTTAACAAATATCTATATATAAAAAAAATAACTTAAACATATTAAATGAAAAATTAAACCAAAACATTGTTTTTTATTTTTAAAAAATATATATAATATAATAACCTTTTTAAATATAAATAATAATAATTTTAATAAAAATTAAGAATATGTATTATAATGATATTTTATAATATTTAAATTTATGTTAATATAAGTATTAAATATCTATTCTTATATTAAATATTATTATAATAATATTTTATAATATTTGAATTCATATATTAATATAATTAGTAAAAAAAATAGGATTATATATTATTATCATAATATTATAACATTCTTGTTAATTAAATATATATATAATATTTTATAACTTTTATATGAATATACTTATTAAATATTTAATTTTATATTATATATTATTATAATAATATTATTTTATAATATTTGAATTTAAATTTATATTAATATAATTAATAAATATTTATTTTAATTAGTTTTAAATGTATATTCTATTAAATATTTAGAATATTCTGTTAAAATTGATGAAACAAATCGTCAAAACAAAAAAATTCTGTTGTGTACACACTTTTTATATAGAAGAAGATATACAAATATTGTAATTCATCATTTATTCTTAATTAATAATTTTAAAAAATAAATTCTAGATCGATATAGTCAACTAACAAATCCTAAAGTAAGAAACTAGCAAATCAAACCTTAAAAAAAGGGTTTATACATTTTTGGACCTTGTGTTTTTTCTCATTACCTGTTTGGACATTGTGTTTTGATAAATTACTTTTTAGACCCTGTGTTTTATAAAATGGTTAAAATAGAACCCTAAATCTGATTTTGGTCAATGTTTTTTCAACTAAAATCACACATAATTTACCAAACTAATAATTCATAACAAAAATAAAATCATTCTGATTAAAAACTGTGTTGTTATATTTAATTTTTTTCTTTATCAAAATTGAGTTTAAAGTTCTATTTTAATCATTTTATAAAACTCAAAGTCCAAAAAATAATTTTTCAAAACACAGGGTCCAAACAGGTAATGAGACAAAACACAGGGTCCAAAAGAGTATAAACCCTAACAAAAACTCTAATAAGCTGCAATCAATTTAATAATAATTATTATCTAATATAAATCCATAATTATCCTCATAATAATAAAATTTGTATTTTTTTCTTTCTAAAAATGTTGTTTCTTGATTTTTTTCTTTATTCCGATAATCTAGCTATATTGATTATTTTTTATTTTTAAAATTCAAACCTTTATTTATCTTAGTTATCTAGAGTAAACGATTTTGTTTCCTTAAAAAAAAACCAAACTTTTGTTAGAGTTTTTTGAATGAAAAAGCCATTGGGTGTTGTCCCACGTTTTTTGTGAGTGGTTATGCCTCTCAATTTTGGCCTATATATAGAGATCATAGGTCTTGTAGTTTAATTACACCAAAAACATATACATATATATATATATATATATTTGTCTTCCTTTGAAGATTAAGATATATATTTTTTCAATATTGTTTTTTCCTTTTTACTCTTTAAAGTTCTTAGATCTGTTGTAGTGTGATAGAGTTCAGACATATTTGGTTCGGCGAAGTAATTGAGTTACTTGTCGTTTACCATTGTATCATGGGAGATAGACGTCGAAACCTTGTAGAGGTGGCGAATCTGTTTTAAGGAAACTGTGTGTTACACAGGCCTCGGCTTTTTTTTTATTGTCTAAATTAATTATAATTGTTATTTATATTATAGTTATTTATAATTATAATATTGTTATTTATTGTAATGCCCCGGATTCCCTAATATGGTTTAATAACTGGATTAGTAGGCCGGGAGGGCCATAACTGTTTAATTGTGCCATTAAATGTGTTTGTGTGTGTATATGTGAATTATATTATAATATGATGTTAAATGCATGCATGTGGGTTCGCATTTTAATTACAGGGGTGTGTAGGTCATTTGGCTCGTTGAGAGTATAATTGTATAATTGTATGCATGTCGATGATATGTGTTGAGACCACATTATAATGTGGGTTTGTTCGAGCTATTCGGCATGAGACGATCTTAGAATATTGACTAGCGGTTTAGTCACAACAGGTTTAAGTGTCGGGGCTTGGGTTGAGTCTCGGGGTGATTTTAATTATTAGAGCGTTACCGGGTATTAAAGGGTAACGGGATGTGAATTGTTGGTATTTGAGATTATTGAGAATAGCTGGAATTGGAGAGCGTTAGTTATGATTAACGAGATAGGAGGGAAGTACCAAATATGCCCTTGGGAGCCTTTAGAAACTATTAATTGACCTAGGGGTAAAATGGACATTTCACCCCTAGGATAGATATATCCTTTGATAGCTGAAGAAGATAGTGGAAAAACAGAGCATGCTTAAGAGTTCTCCCGTACCTTCTTCTTCTCACCTTTCTTTGCGATTTTTGAACCCATTTTGAGGATTCAAGCTTGGGAAGCAAGCCTTGGGAGTTTGGGAGTGTGTTCCACCATTGAAGAGCATCATAAGCTGAACTTTGGGTAAGTTTCTAACCATGGATTTCTCTGGTTTGCCTTGTTTTGGTTCTGTTTTGCAGCTGGGATTTCTAGGGTGAATTCTTGGTTTTGTTGGGAGTTTTGGCTAGGGTTCCCATGCTTGTGATGTTTGGGGTGTGTTAGGATGGTTTTTGGGTTCATTTGGCATCAAGAATAGGATTTGGAAGCTTGGAAATCGAGTTAGAATCGAAGGAGTTGAAGAAGGTCAGTTCAGGGGAGTTTGGGTCTGGAGGTAGCGCTATAGCGCCCACCTTAGGGCGCTACAGCGCTCCTCAGGAGGCTTTTTGGCATATGGGTGGTTCTGAGTATGGCGCTGGGGCGCTAGGGGTTGAGCGCTGTAGCGCTACCCTGTTCCTTCTAAGTCCCGTTTTGAGTGTTTTTAAGGGTTTTTGACTTGGGGTTTCAATCCATAAGGCCCGGGATCGAATCTACTCACCGTGTGGACATGTTTCGAGGTCCCGAGAGTGGTGCTTAGGTTAAGACCCTATTTATGTGGATTCTCATTAATGGAGGTTATATTTGGTTGTGACTAGGTAACCGCTAAGGAGCTAAAAGATTGATCGTTCTCAGGGGTCGTTCTTATAATAACTTTCACTCGAACCAGAGGTAAGAAAACAGTGTATGGATACAGTTGCACCCCGTATATGTATATGATATGCTTGGTTTGTTATTAAAGCATGTTGGTTGATATATGTGAACATGGATTGCATATTAATTGCTAGTGAATGTTGATTACTTGTTTATGGTACTGACTAGTCAGGGACCGACCCTAAAGTCGATGAACATGCATTGAATGGCTCTACGGCATTAATGCTGGACCGACCCTAAGGTCGAAGAACTTATAAGCGCTTGCCTGGTCTAAGACCAGATGTTCATAGCCAGGGCGTATGGCCCCGGTGACTGTTTGTCACATGGCTTGGGGACGCTGTCTATAGTTACGACTCTAGAGTCGGGAGGAAGGTTATGTTGGTGACCAATCACCATACACCTATCCTGGTCAAACTTATGAAGGAATCACTTATCAGTTAAGCTCTGGTGACCCTATCGTCACATGGCTAAAGGGAGCTGTACCCACTTTTGAGACTTTTGCTACTATCACTTATCTTTTATGGACTGATAGTCCTGAATGGTTATTATGATCAATGTTGATATTAAATCATGTTTTATTGTGTTTTCTTGCTGGGCCCTGGCTCATGGGTGCTATGTGGTGCATGTAAAGGGAAAGAGAAGCTCACCCAACCTTGAGTGGAGAGCTGAGGTGGTGTTGTGTACATATTTGGTCGCTTGACCACCACGGTCAGAGAGTTCTCAGAGGGACTAGGGGTTTACCCTATTTTTTCCGCTTAGGTCGGCGGGGTTTGTAAATTTGAAACAATAGCGACCATTTTGTAATGTAAACATCCTGTAAACGTTTTGAATGGATCATGAGCAGTTTATATACTTAATGCAAAAAAAAAAAAAAAAAAATCCTTTCCTTTTTACTGGTTTTTATACCTTAGCCTGTTAATAACACTTAGATCACGTTTTTAACCAAAGGACTCGGGTAGCGAGTCAAATTTCCGGTTCACTGTTTACCGTAACTGTTCTGGGGTAACCAGGGCGTTACATTTATATTATAATTATTTATATTGTGTTATTTATAATTATAATATTGTTATTTATATTATAGTTATTTATATTGTATTACTTATAATTATAATATTTATGTATTTTTAATTTAGTAGATATAAATATTGTATTTATCATATTGCGTTTATTCAAGTATTATATACGTTATATTTTTTTTACAATCTTAAAACAGATTATTGTTTAAATATAATATTTGAATGTTAGATATATTTTATATTATTATAATGTTTAATATATCTATTAGTGATATTTCTATATCTATATATTGAGAGATATTGTTATTGCGAAAAGTTTGTTTGAACTTAAATCTCACTAGAGAAGTTCTGGGAACTGAATATTTTCAAAGAAACTAGATTGCTGAGGCAGGGGCTAGACCCTTCTAGTGTTCTTTGGAAATTATCTAGTAGAGATATTTGAGGCTGGATAAATACTTAATAGAAATATTCTACGAGAGGCTAGACCACGAATGGTAGGGTTTTTTACCCTTCCAGGCTAACCTAAGAATTTTCTTTAAGTTTGATCTATTAAATCTATCAGCCGTGGTGTCTGAGATAAACCTAGTCAATTCCAACCCAATGGAGTGGTGGATTGATACTGGTGCCACTCGGCATGTATGCTCAGACAAGAGTCTGTTCAAATCTTTTGAACAGGTAGATAATGGCGAGAAGATTTTCATGGGAAATTCTGCCACATCTAAAATTGCGGGTCAAGGAAGTGTGATCCTAAAAATGACTTCTGGAAAGGAGCTGACTCTGAACAACGTACTGTACGTACCAGAGATCCGGAAAAACCTAGTGTCTGGTTCACTATTGAACAAACACGGATTCTGAATTGTATTTGAGCCAGACAAAGTTGTTCTGTCCAAAAGTGGAATGTATGTGGGAAGGGGTTATGTAACTGATGGGTTGTTTAAACTCAGTGTAATGGTTGTTAAACCAATTATCAATAAAGTTAATAACTCTTCTACTTACTTGCTTGAGTCTTCCAATGTTTGGCATGGTAGAGTAGGACATGTTAATTATGATACTCTACGGAGATTAATTAACTTGAATCACATAGCAAAATTCCACATTGATTCAAATCATAAGTGTGAAACCTGTGTTGAGGCAAAACTAACAAGGTCTTCCTTCAAAACGATTGAAAGGAATAATGAACCCCTAAATTTAATCCATAGCAATGTATGTGATTTAAAATTTGTTCAAACAAGGGGAGGCAATAAGTATTTTATTACTTTTGTCGATGATAGCACGAAATATTGCTATGTGTATTTGCTAAAAAGCAAAGACGAGGCTATAGAGAAATTTATTCTCTATAAGACCTGTTATACCCAGATTTCGAGCCATAGTAAATATGACCTCGAAAGCTGAGTTCGCATTAAATGGTCTCATGAGGGTTAGGGTATGCTCTACGATTGTAAATCGAGCCTGCAAAGTATGATACATGACCTCGAGTGTAGTGACCTCGAAATGATCTCGATATCGAAAGGTAGCTCTGAGAGCCCCTCATCTTCAGGAACAACTTCGGAGCAGGGATCTCGAGCTCGATATGATATCTCGAAAGCAATGTTAGCTCGGGAGATGTCAGTGGCTCGCACAATGACGTGAAACCTGAGATGCTGAAGCCTTGGAGATACGCTATGATCACCTTGAATATCTACAAGTATTGTAGATATGAGATGTAATCCTCATTTATTGATGTAAATCCCCAAGAATCGTGGGATATTATTTAGTCAGTTATGCGTTTCCTGATCTTTGGGGAACGTTTCCTTTTATATCTGATTATTGGCATTTAAAGCCATTTATTTTTATTCACAAAAGAGTAACTACCCAAAATATGTGGGATAATATTATGCATCCTTCTCTATAAATAGAGAAGTCATTGACCATTGTAAAGGGCCGAAGTTCTGATCCTTGAGAGAAAACTCTGGAGAATTCATGCTAAAGAATTGTTCAGAGATAATCTTGAGATTAATAACAAATACTCGTGGACTAGGTAGATTTAACTGCTGAACCACGTAAAAAACCGTGTGTTTGATTCGTTTGTTTCTTTTGGCCATTGTCTTTAATTGTTTACGTGCTCTCTTCTTTTATCTGTTGACGAAAAACGGCGTCAACAGTTTGGTGCTTTCATTGAGAGCCTCAAGCATCCATCCCAGAGAGATTCATGGCTGCAAACAATCAGAACACTCCTGAAGAAAATTACCCAAGGCGTCCTGGAAAACAACCAATGGAGAACCCGGACGCTGAAGAAAGGAGTGAGTCCTCTGATTCCCGGGGACCACCTCCACAACCAAGGGATGAGGACATGTACTATAACCCTGAGCATTATGTCCCTATTGTAGAATTGGAGAATCGGCAGCTGAAACAGCTGCTGGCAGATGCCAACAAACGTAACGAGGAGTTGACTAGGATAGCCGCGGAGGCGCAGGTGGCTTAGCCCCCGCTTCCGCGCGAAGACCAAGTCCCTCCTCCAAGGGACGTGCACGTTCCTCCCCGGAGGCCCCGTGGACGTCCACGAAAAAATGCTGCCACAAGGAGGCCAGCACAACCTCCAGCACCAACAGAGCCATCTGCTCCTTCTAGGCCTCAGAGGAGTACCCAAGCTCGGGTCCCGCCTAATCCACCTGTGGAAGTGCCTGCAGGAACTGAGAACAACCGAGCTCCTGCCGAGGCTCGGACTCAGGTTCCTGGTAGTGCACCGAACGCAACTGGCCCTTCTCGGGCAAATTCTGGACCCTCCAGGCCGAGGCAAGGACGGCAACCACCGTCACCTATACGGTTTCCTCCGTCTCCCATAAGATATCCTTCACCTCCCCGCAGGAACGCTCAACCTAGTCGAGATCAGGATCAAGGGCGTACAGGGGAAAGACAAGGAAACAGGGAGACGTTCCAGGGGCGGAAAGGCGCGCCATCCGAGAGAAGTCAGACGTCCCGATCTCGCACTGCAGAGACAAGGCGACGTAGAAAGGATCCACCACGAAATGACCGATCGATGAGTTTCACCAGTGATGAGTTCGGAGAAACTAGGTCTGTCAGTAAACACGACCGGGGTCGTAAAAATACTGGAAATCACAAGAGCCATCCCGACCTGCGCAATCATCTGAATCAGAGCAGGGGAAAGGGAGATCAGAAAAATCCGGATCTTAGGAATCATCTGAATGGGCGTAGAGATCCCTCACGGAGACGCGAGCCTGGGATCGTGATTAATGACTATCAATTCCAAACACCGCCTAAGGACCCAGTACAAGAAAGGATCGATCAGCTCGAAAAAGCCTTTAGGCTTTTGAAGAATGAACGAGGGAACAGTCGATATGAGAACTCTGATGAGGAGCTCGAGCCGTTTGCTCCCAATATTTCTAACACTCAGTTCCCCCAAGGGTTCCAGATTCCTCACGTCCCAGCGTTTGAAGGAAAAACCGACCCATGCAGCCACCTGAGTACATTCAACACTATCATGAGAGCTAGTAACGTGGGTTACGAGCTCAGATGTATGTTGTTTCCGACATCATTGGCCGGACCTGCCAAGAGTTGGTTCGAGAAGTACAAGAGACACTCGATAACTTCGTGGGATCAATTGTCTAGAGACTTCAAGAAGCAATTCCGAGCTATGATGGGAGTCAGACCAGAGGCGTCCACTTTGACTAACGTCCGACAACAACCGGGCGAAACACTGAAGAGCTACCTGACAAGATTTAATCTAGAGGTCGCCCGAGCTCGAGACGTGGATGACAGTGGGCATTTGATGGCCATCCGAGCTGGTGTTTTACCCGGGAGTGCCCTTTGGGATGACATGCAAGGGAAACCGGTGAGGTCGATAACCGAGTTTAACAGACGGGCGCAGAGATTTGTCAATGTAGAGGAGGCGAGGTCAACACTCAAGGCGACCTCGCAGACCGAAACTACAACGATAAACATTAACTCCGCCTCAACCTCGGTTGACCCAGCAGCTACACAGCCTACCTCCGAGAATCCCTCCAAGAGGAAAAAGAGCGAGGGAAATAATCCTGAGGTTGATGGAGGAAAGAAGAAAAAAGGAGAAAGGTATTTCTCCGTATATAAAGTGCACACCGAGCTCAACGAGTCTCGGGAAAACATATACCTGGCTAATGAAAACCAGGTCCCCTTCAGGCGTCCGGACCCTATGAGGAATCAAAAGTCCAAGAGGGACTCCAGCAAGTATTGTCGATTTCATAGGGGCACCGGCCACACAACTGATGAGTGCCGACAGCTGAAGGACGAGATCGAAGGGTTGATCTCGAGAGGTTATTTCCGGCAGTATGTCAAAAACCAGAATACTGGACAGGCTACTACCAGCCAGAGAGTAGCCGCGCTTCCGGCAGCATAGAATAATAACTCCCGATCTCGGGATGAAGACAGGCCTCCGCCGATAGATGGAGAGGACGTAATAACCATCTCGGGAGGTCCTCATCTCGCAGGAGGGGGCAGAAATGCTCAAAAACGATATGTGAATGAGCTGAAGACAGGGGAAGGGTCTCCATATGAACCCGAACCAAGGGCACCAAAAAGCCAAAGGGTTGAGACTCAGCCTATAACCTTCACCGAGGAGGATGCCTCCCATGTCCAGTTCCCTCATCATGATCCACTCGTCATCACCCTACAGCTTGCCAACAAAAGAGTGCGCCGAGTTCTCATAGACAATGGGAGCTCAGTTAACATTCTTTATAAAGCAACCCTAGAAAAAATGGGACTCTCCCTTCGCGACCTGAAGGCTTGTGCAACCACTTTGTACGGCTTTTCTGGAGAAGGAACCGCCTGCATGGGATCCATTGAACTCCCTGTGACCTTGGGTGACTATCCAGTCTCGGTGACCAAGATGATGGAGTTCGTGGTAGTAGAGTTACCATCTGCCTACAATGTATTGCTCGGGAGACCCGCCCTGGTCAGGCTAGGGGCAGTTTCATCTGTAAGGCATCTAGCCCTTAAGTTCCCAACTCCAAGTGGAGTCGGAACATTGAAGGGAGATCAATTGGCAGGAAGGGAGTGCTACAGCATTTCCTTAAGGGGAAAGAACAAACAAGCGCGCAAGCACTCGTTGTCATACAGAATAAAGATGGGACAGTTTTAGAAATTGATGAGGAGATCGATCCAAGGATTGGAGAGAAGGTTGACCTCCAACCTTTGGAGGAGTTCGAAGAGGTTCAGCTCGATGAATCTGATCCCTCAAAGAAGGTGAAGGTCGAGAAACACCTCCAAGACGAATCAAAATAGCAATTAATTTGCTTTATGAAGAAAAACCAGGATGTCTTCGCGTGGTCACACTCTGACATGGTGGGAATAAGCCCTAATGTAGCGAGCCACGCATTGAATATAGACAAAAGCTTTCCCCCGAAGCAGCAAAAGCGAAGGCAGCTGGATGAAGACAGAAAGAAAGCATTAAAGGAGGAGGGGGACAGGCTGAAAGCAAATAATTTTATAAGGGACACTTTTTACCCTGATTGGGTGGACAATCCAGTGTTGGTCCCGAAACCCAATGGGACATGGAGGACGTGCATTGACTACTCGGACCTCAACAAGGCCTGCCCGAAAGACTGTTTTCCCCTGCCGAGAATTGATCAGCTCGTAGATGCCACGGCAGGGCATGGTCTGATGTCGTTCATGGATGCCTATTCTGGATATAACCAGATTCCCATGCATGCCCCCGACCAAGAGCATACAAGCTTCATTACAGATAAAGGGCTCTACTGCTACAATGTCATGCCATTCGGACTCAAGAATGCCGGAGCCACGTACCAGCGGCTCGTAAACATGATGCTCTCAGAGCAAATAGGGAACAACATGGAAGTTTATGTTGACGACATGCTTGTAAAGTCTCAACTTAACAATAACCATGTTGATGACCTCGAAGAGTGCTTTGGCGTGCTCAGAAAGTACAACATGAAGTTGAATCCTCAGAAGTGCACCTTTGGGGTGTCTTCAGGAAAATTTCTGGGTTTCATTGTCAATTCTCGTGGGATCGAGGCTAATCCCGACAAGATAAAGGCCCTCATCGATATGCCTTCACCTCGGAAGCATAAAGATGTTAAAAGCCTGACTGGCAGGATGGCAGATCTGAGCAGGTTCATCTCGAAGTCAACAGACCGCGGTCTCCCATTCTTCAACTTATTGAAAGGAAGTAAGAGGTTCGAATGGACAGATGAGTGCGAGCTAGCCTTTCAGGAGCTCAAAAAGCACCTAGCCGAACCGCCCATCCTATCAAAGCCTGAGACGGGAGAAGTACTGTTCCTGTACCTCTCAACTACCGAACACGCGATAAGCGCGGTGCTCGTCCGAGAGGAAGAGAGAATACAGAAACCCGTCTACTATATCAGTAAAAGATTACTGGGGGCAGAGTCAAGGTATCCACTGATGGAGAAGCTCGCCCTCAGTCTGATCCACTCATCTCGAAAGCTCCGCCCTTACTTTCAGGCACATTCTGTCCATGTATTAACAGATCAACCACTAAGGCAAGTCTTGTCTAAACCAGAGGCGTCTGGTCGACTCCTAAAGTGGGCTGTTGAACTCGGACAATTCGAGATCACCTACCATCCGAGGACGACCATCAAGGCACAAGCGTTGGCGGATTTCATATTGGAGTGCACCGGCATCGCTGATGTCGAGGTAACAACCACGGCCCACGAGCTGTGGAAACTTTACGTCGACGGGTCGTCAAATGAAAATGGAGCGGGGGCAGGAGTTATTTTGATCACTCCTGCAGGGAGCAAATTTCACTCTGCATTAAGGTTCGGCTTTAAAGCATCTAATAATGAAGCTGAGTACGAGGCTTTACTGGCGGGACTACGAATAGCAAAATAGCTCAAGGCCAAAGCTATACATTGCTACAGCGACTCCCAGCTCGTAGTTAATCAAATCTTGGGAGAGTACCAGGCTCGTGGCACAAAAATGGCAGCTTATCTGGAGAAGGCAAAGTACGCATTGGAGTTTTTTGAGTTTTATGCAATCGAACAGGTTCCCCGAGAACAAAACTCAAACGCAGATGCCTTAGCTCGCCTCGCCACCTCCGCCGAAAATGAGGAGTTGAATGTTGTACCCATAGAGCACCTGTCAATGCCCAGCATTACTGAGTCTGACGAGGAAGATGTGAGTATGATCGAGACAGAGCCGACCTGGATGAGCCCGATAGTTGAGTACCTCGAAAATGGAATTCTTCTGAAAGATCGAAATCAGGCTCGGAAACTAATGTATCAACTTCCCCGTTACACCACCCTGGACGGAAGGCTATACAGAAGAGGGTATTCCATGCCATTGCTCAGATGTGTAACTCCTCCCGAGGCAAAGAAGATTATTGAAGAAATTCATGAAGGGTTCTGCGGAGACCATACCGGGGGGCATAGCCTGTCCAAGAAGATTATACGCCAAGGATACTTCTGGCCAACCATTAAAACGGATTCTTTCGAGTTCGTGAAAAAGTGCGACAAGTGCCAGAGATTCGCCACGATACCCTGAGCTCCACCTTCTGAACTAACCATGTTGACATATCCATGGCCTTTTGCGGTATGGGGCATCGACCTCATAGGCTCACTCCCAACTGGCAAAGGAGGAGTAAAGTATGCTGTGGTCGCGGTTGATTACTTCACAAAATGGACGGAGGCTGAACCATTGGCGACCATAACTTCGAAGAAGATCCTAGATTTCGTGGTAAAGAACATCGTATGCCGATATGGAGTGCCAAGAAAGATTGTGTCTGACAACGGAACCCAGTTTGACTGCGACTTATTTACCAACTTTTGCAACAAGAATGGTATAATAAAAAGCTTTTCGTCAGTGGCTCACCCTCAAGCGAACGGTCAGGTCGAAGCCGTTAATAAAACTCTCAAGAGTTCTTTGAAGAAAAAGTTAGAAGAAGCAAAGGGACGATGGCCTGAGGAATTACCCCAAGTCCTTTGGGGATATAGAACTACAGCTCGGACATCAACTGGGCATACCCCGTTTTCTCTAGCATACAGCTGCGAGGCAATGTTGCCCAGTCGAAATTCCAACGATTCGAACTCAGATTTACGACCAAAGTTCCAATCATACTCAGCTCGAAGAAACCCTAGACTTGATCGAAGAAAAAAGGGAAGAGGCTCAGCTGAAAAATGCTGCTTACCAGCAACGGACCACGAGATATTTCAATAAGAGGGTTCGAGACCGAAAGTTCGGAGTGGGAGACCTGATTTTGAGACGAGTATTCTTAGCAATCCGAGATCCAGCAGCTGGGGTGCTCGGGCCGAACTGGGAAGGACCATACCAGATAGAGTCAATCATCCGACCGGGCGTATACAAACTTGCGAGATTAGATGGGAGCCTGATACCTCGAGCATGGAATGGCGAACACCTTAGACCATATTATCAATAGTGTAGAAAGTGTCTCCTGTAACCATGATTTTCTGTATTTAGTTTGTTTTTTGAATTTCAAATAAAGGGTCTACTTTGTTTCACATGTAATTTATTTTTATTTTTTGCAAATCTCTCTTAATTTAATAACCTATGATCACACTCATAGGATATTAAGGGGGCATCATTGGTATACATACCACCAGCTTAAAAAATAAAAAATATACATAAAGTACTTGGATATAACCAAGTACGCGATATTAGATAGATCGGACATAACCGAATTATCAAACACAAAGTATTTGGACATGACCAAATGCGCGAGCTTAGATAGTTCGGATATAACCGAACCATCAAAACCTAAATATCTGGAGTTAACCAGATGTGTAGACACAACAGGTTTGGAACAAACCAACCAAATTATCGATCGATGATAAATGGGAGCCTAAACCTATTGCGAGATAAGTCAAAGTCGAGGCTGGACTATCTTAGAAATATAGTTTCGAACTCTTAACCTCGGAGCTAAAATACTGAGGATGAGGAAAAGTAACTAAAAAAAAAAAAAAAAGATATAACCAAATCATTCATATTACATACCATATAAGTACTTTCGAGTTCATGGTTGGAGTAATATCCGACCTTGATAAATAACGAGGTCAGAAACGGATAATCCGAATAAACTATGCATGAATGCATCGAATTTCGAGCCTAAAATCCAAACTATGTTTGTATGCATAAATAAACATAAACGAGTTCATCAATTATAAGAATGTGCAAAATATTTCGAGCCAAGAAATGTAAATCATGTAAAAAATTAAATTAGTTAAAGAAATTGTATCAGCCCCATGGGCGTAATTCACAATAATTACATAAGAGGACGCAGCCCCAATGACCGATCTCCCCGAGGTCAGACTCAATGAAGAGGAATCTCCTTGGACTTCTCTGCAGCACCGGACCCCTCAGGACGAATATAATGACTATCCTCCTGAGCTCCCTCCGAAATGGTACCCGGAGCAGCCTTATCCTTCTCGAGCTGCTCAGCCTTCTCTTTCTCGAGCCGTTCAGCCTCTTCCTTCTCAAGCCGAGCATTCCATCGTTCGAGGAAGGATGCCTCGTGGGGACCCAAAAAACTGGTGTCCAGTTCTTCGTTATAGGCCCACATCCGGTACATGGCTGAATCGACCGCCGTTTCCTTCTTTTCTTTGAACTCGGCAGTAAGGCGGGTTTTGATATCCTCCATAAGGTCGAGGGTGACGGCCTTATCTTCCTCGAGCTTCTTATTGGTCTCCCGAAGCTGGATGTTATCTCTCTTTTGCTCCTCGAGTTCGTTTTTCAGTTTTCCAAGCTCCTTGGCCATTTCCTCACGCTCCTTAACCACTGCCTCGAGCTTAATGTTCGTCGCCTTCAGGTCATCATTTGCTCTAAGGTGGAGGTCCCTCTCCTCTTGGGCGAGGGTCCTGCTCGAATGGACCTCGTTGTTCAGCTCGTAATTGAGCTGGGCAGTGAAAGCAAGAGCCTGAAAAAAGGAAGAAACCATCATTAGCCTCGAGACAGTATGAATGTAAGCAAAGGGAATATAGGATACTTACCGCGGCAGTGTGCTCGATACTCTTCTCGTACAGGACAGTGCGGTCCCGAGTGCCAGTTAGACACTGCCACTGAGGAGCCTCGAAACTGCCGTAGCTCTGGCCGATCCGGGACATTACATCCAAGATCAGCGTAGATACGTGAGGACCGGCAGCATTATCCACCACATACGAATCCATATGGGTGGAGATGGTTAGCTTCTGAGCTCGGGAAGCAGAAGGTCTTTTGGCGAGCTGGGTAAAAGGCATTTGACCCGCCACAGGAGGTTGGGATTCGACCACGGCAGCGATACCAGTCTGCGAGGCCGGCGCCACCACAGAGACGACGGCCTGCGAGGGTGGTATCGTCGTGGGGGGGTTAGTCTGGCCAGTCGACGCAGCAGCAGAGCTCGAAGCCGGCGGGGGAGGAGGAGGCGTTTTCCTAGATTTCTTGGAGCCTTTCCCAGGCTGGCTGGTTTTCAGTCCCCCTGCCCTAGGGCGTTTGCTCCTCTTGGCACCCGCATTGTCGATAAGGGCGTCGAGGTCGGAGTCCATATCGCTTGCACAAGTCATCACAGTGAGTCAGTAAAAGAAATACAAGTTACTTCAACACTATATATAGAGTGGTGGAAGAAAAAACCTAACTGGAACTTTCCCCCGAGCATGAGCTGGGGGACCATGAAATTCCCCCGTCTTCAGAAGAGGCGGGGGGAGGGCCTTCCCTATAAGTTGGTGATAACCTCGAAAGGTCCCTATAATCATTGGTCCCATACTGCACAGCTATCCCATTCCACATCTCGTCCGTGGTATACATAGTGTCGTATTTCCCGAGCCCACTATCAAACCTATGGACACAGTCATCTACCCAACTCCATATGTAGAAGTGGTATCTATCCTGTGGGCACGAGACTAGTCTATTGGGCCTGTGTTTTAATAAAGTGGGGGAGCACATTCGCGAAGTAGGAAGGGTTTTACCTCCATCGGAGTCCGAACTCGAGGCTTCATCATTGGCCTCGTTCCCCGACCGCGGACTTCTCGAGCGAATTGGGAGAGATGCTTTCCTTTCCCTCCTCGAAGGAAGGATGCCTGTGGGCAGAGGCATTTCCTCCCAGCGTTCATATTTGTTACTGGACCAGTCAGAGGTTGACTGGCCCTGTCCCAACAACCCACAAGCTCGTAGCTTGTCCTCATGTAGCAGAAATGAGAGAGACCTCCTGCCATAAGGGAGTCGGAGCAGGCTCTCTCTGTGCTCCTTCATTGTCTCGTCAGGGGTGGGACGCTGAAAGTTAGCTGAAAGGCGAGATACACTTCAACTAAACATGGATTCAAGGGCTAAAGATTCGAGCTCAAAAATAGAAAGTAACGAGAATACTTACGAATCCGCCTAAACGAACGATGTCGAGACGGGAACAGACCGTCTGTCCAGAAAAAAGCCTTCTTGAAGTCAGGGGGATGGTTCGGAAGGTCTTCAAAGATCTTTGTCTCTTTGGGGTAGCTCGAAAGATAGTAGAAACCATCTCCTCCCCGAGCTCGGGAGGGATTACTCTTCAAGCAAAAGAGATATAAAATCTCTTGGGGTGAAGGTCCTGTCCACCCCTGCTCGTGAAACAAGGACCTCAGGGCAGACAGCACCCTGTATGAATTGGTGTTGAGTTGGAATGGAGCCAACCCAACGAAGTCGATGAAGTCTCTGAAAAAGGACTTCAGGGGCAACAAAGCTCCTGCCCTTAGGTGTTCCTGGCTCCAGGCCGCGTATTTCACACTAGAATCGCGGCCCCCAGGAGCGAAACAGCTCCGTTCATGCCTTGTCGGAGCTCGACACTTCAGTGTGTCCAACGAACTAAGGCCATGAATGGCCAGGATGTCAGTTATCTGGTCGGAGGTGGTAACCGAGCTCTGGTAGAATTCGGCTTCAAACATCTCCCTCCTAGGCTGCGAAGACGAAGGCTCCGCCATTAAGGAAAACTGAAGTTCCCCCGGGTGGTATGCTACCGTGACTTTTAACGCGGGGTCGAGGGGAACTGGCCTAGGTCCGGGGTTAGGCTCCGGATAGATGGCTTCCCGAAGGACCCTTCTCTTCTTTTCGATGACCTCGTCAATCTGGCGGCGATAGTGGGCTCGAATGTCTTCTTGCTCGCGTGCGATCTCGTACTCTTTAATCCGACGCTGGTTCCGGACAAAGACCGATTCCGGGCTCGGAGATTTGGGCTCGTAAGGGATTGCTCGTAATGACCCCCACCGTCTTTCCAGATTCTGTGACATCTAACGAGAAAGAAAAAATGGTGAGGGCCATGCATGCAAGGATCACGAACTCGATAGGATGAGCTCGGATATCTAAGGACAAGAAATTAAGTATTTAGACCCTTACTAAAGAGTCAGAGCGTGGCTTCCACAGGAAAGGAAAAGGAGCGTGGATGATTTCTTTTTGAAAATCCCGAAATTCAAGGGAAAGGAGAGTGGCGGTTAGCCAGGAAAAGCGTTTTTGGTTTTCGTGTATTTGTCAAAACCCATGTTTTTATCCAAAAGCTTAATGAACAAGAAACGCTGCCTAAGAACTTCAAAACCCAGAAAATGGGAACCACATTCAAACGTCGAAACTGGGTATAAACCAGAGACGAACATCCAGAGTGGAAGTCCAGAAAGCCTAAAAACCTATCGGTTCAAAACCTCCTATCGCATCATGCTAAGAACACATACTAACGTACACAGCAAGCACAGTATAAAAAGAACAACAAAAATGGCGTACTTACACAGTGATGGTGAGTGCAGCGAAATCGTCGAGTGGAGAAGAGGTTGCAAGAAAGAACTCACTGACTCGAACAGACCAGGGTTCCTTTGTTTTTTGGGTCGAGAAAACATGCACGGGATGGAAGCTTCTTAAGAAAGTTTCTGGCTTTCTTGTTTTTTCTTTTCTTTCTGGTTTACAATGAACAAACGTAAAGAAGAAGACGAAGAGGAGATCTTATATATATAGGTGGGAAAACTAAAATCGATCAGGAGCGTTGGTTAAAATCCTCAACAGATCGAATGGAGGGGAATCGGTGATAAGATGGCGCCGAAAAGTTGTCAGACGAACGATCGTGGGCGTGTTCCCAAGGTACTCAAGTACCTAAAGTGAGCAATACCCATCTGGCACGTGTCCGTTTTTAAGAGTGTGACGGTATGGTTCCCAGAAAGAGTAGTTCAAAAGTTTCCTTCTCTTAGGACTCGAACAAATACTTTTGAGGGGGCAAAATGTTATACCCAGATTTCGAGCCATAGTAAATATGACCTCGAAAGCTGAGTTCGCATTAAATGGTCTCGTGAGGGTTAGGGTATGCTCTACGATTGTAAATCGAGCCTGCAAAGTATGATACATGACCTCGAGTGTAGTGACCTCGAAATGATCTCGATATCGAAAGGTAGCTCTGAGAGCCCCTCATCTTCAGGAACAACTTCGGAGCAGGGATCTCGAGCTCGATATGCTATCTCGAAAGCAATGTTAGCTCGGGAGATGTCAGTGGCTCGCACAATGACGTGAAACCTGAGATGCTGAAGCCTTGGAGATACGCTATGATCACCTTGAATATCTACAAGTATTGTAGATATGGGATGTAATCCTCATTTATTGATGTAAATCCCCAAGAATCGTGGGATATTATTTAGTCAGTTATGCGTTTCCTGATCTTTGGGGAACGTTTCCTTTTATATCTGATTATTGGCATTTAAAGCCATTTATTTTTATTCACAAAAGAGTAACTACCCAAAATATGTGGGATAGTATTATGCATCCTTCTCTATAAATAGAGAAGTCATGCACCATTGTAAAGGGCCGAAGTTCTGATCCTTGAGAGAAAACTCTGGAGAATTCATGCTAAAGAATTGTTCAGAGATAATCTTGAGATTAATAACAAATACTCGTGGACTAGGTAGATTTAACTGCTGAACCACGTAAAAAACCGTGTGTTTGATTCGTTTGTTTCTTTTGGCCATTGTCTTTAATTGTTTACGTGCTTTCTTCTTTTATCTGTTGACGAAAAACGACGTCAACAAGACCGAAGTTGAGAATCAACTTAACAAAAAGATTAAGGTGTTGAGAAGTGATCGAGGTGGTGAGTATGAATCACCATTTCGTGAATTCTGTGCAAGAAATGGAATCATCCATGAAACCACTGCACCTTATTCACCTCAGAAAAATGGTATTGCTGAACGGAAAAATCGTACATTGAAAGAGATGATGAATGCGATGTTGATTAGTTCTGGATTGCCTTAGAACATGTGGGGAGAAGCTATCTTATCAGCTAATTATCTTTTAAATAAGATACCCAAAAAGAAAGAAGATAAGACCCCTTACGAGTTATGGAAAGGAACGAAACCTTCCTTCAAATACTTAAGAGTGTGGGGGTGTCTTGCCAAAGTGGTTGTACCTTTACAAAAAATGGTAAAAATAGGTCCAAAAATTATTGATTGCATTTTCATTGGTTATGCACATAATAGTAGTGCGTATCGATTTTTGGTGTATGAGTCTAAAATATCTGACATACACAAAAACACGATAATGGAATCCAGAAATGCTTCGTTCTTTGAACACATATTTCCTTTTAGATCAAAAGAGGATTCAAATTTGTTGAAACGAACACATGAGACTATTGCTGAAAATAGTCAGGATCAAAGTCAAGAATGTGAAGATGAACCTAGACATAGCAAAAGAATTAGAACAGAAAAATCTTTTGGTCCAGATTTTCTGACCTATTTGCTAGAAGGTGAACCTCAAAGATTTGATGAAGCTGTGAACTCCACTGAAGGCTCTTTATGGAAAGATGCTATTAATAGTGAGATTGAATCCATACTTCAAAATCGCACCTGGGAGTTAGTAGATCTTCCTCCGGGATGTAAGCCTTTAGGGGCCAAATGGATTTTCAAAAGGAAAATGAAATTTGATGGTTCAATTGATAAGTATAAGGCATGACTTGTAATTAAAGGTTATAAGCAGCGTGAAGACCTTGATTACTTTGACACTTATTCTCTTGTGACGAGAATAAATTTCATTAGGATGGTACTTGCTATTGCTGTGTTACGCAATTTTGAAGTACATCAAATGGATGTGAAAACTGCTTTTCTAAATGGGGATTTAAATGAAGAAATTTATATGGAACAACCCGATGGGTTTTCCTCCCCAGGTCAAAAAAGAAAAGTATGTAAATTGGTGAAATCTTTATATAGTTTAAAGCAAGCACCAAAACAATGGCATGAGAAATTTGACCAAACTATGTTGGCAAATGGCTTCAAAATCAATGAATGCAATAAATGTATTTATGTTAAAGAAATAGATAATGACTATGTCATTTTGTGTCTTTACGTAGATGACATGCTCATTGTTGGAAGCAGTGATAAGATGATCAAATCTATCAAGAGTATGTTGAACTTGAAAATTGACATGAAAGATATGGGTCTAGCAGATGTCATTTTGGGGATTCAAATCTCAAGGACATTTGATAAGATCATTCTAAGTCAGTCACATCATGTGGACAAAATTCTTGAGAAATTCAACAAAGAAGATTCTGGTGTATCCAGAACCCCTATAGATTCGAGTCTACATTTGTTCAAGAACAAAGGGGAGAGTGTCTCTCAGGTAGAGTACTCTAGAATTATTGGAAGTCTAATGTACTTAATGAGTTGTACAAGACCTGATATAGCCTACGCAGTTAGTAAACTGAGTAGATACACGAGTAATCCAGGGTCTGACCACTGGAAAGGAATAACAAGAGTACTTAGGTACTTGTGATTTACTCGTAGCTATGGGCTGCATTATACTAAATATCCAGCAGTACTTGAAGGGTATTGTGATGCTAATTAGATATTTGATATGAAAGATTCAAAATCTACGAGTGGATATGTGTTCACACTCGGTGGTGCAGCTGTATCATGGAAATCTTCTAAACAAACGGTAATAGCTAGATCCACGATGGAATTTGAGTTTATTGCCTTAGACAAGTGTGGCGAAGAAGCTGAATGGCTTCGTCAATTTTTAGAAGATATTCCAAAATGGCCTAAACTAGTGCTAGCCATTGGCATACATTGCGATAGTCAATCTGCAATTGGTAGGGCACATAATAATATGTATAATGGTAAGTCTAGACATCAAAGTCGTAGACACAATACCATTAGACAACTACTCTCAACTAGAGTTATCTCTATTGACTATGTGAAGTCAAATGATAATAATGCGGTTCCGCTAACCAAAGGGTTAAATAGAGAGTTGGTTGAAAAATCATCGAGGGGAATGGGTCTAAAGCCCATGAATGAATAAAGTCAATACAGTAGACACCCCACCTAGTTGACTGGAGATCCCAAGATCTAGGTTCAAAGGGACAACTAAAATTGTAAAGATTATGTTGGATCACTGTAGGGGTTATCCTCATTATCCATTCCTATGATGAAACAGTGATAACCGTAAGGATAAGTTATGCTTTTAATGATTTCTTATGCGTCGAAATGTCGAGCAGAGTAATACGGGTCACTCTTAATTAAGAAAATCACCTATGTGAGAGAGAAAATGGGCCGCTTCTATAGGGATTGAATAAGGGCACAATTCCTAGAATATCTATTGTAGAACTAAGGAAATGTTCAGGGCCAAAACGAACATAATCTTGAGAACCAATATACGTTAGGAAAGATTCCTGTGTGTGGTATATCATCGTTACACGAACGGTAGAACAATTCAAAGACATCGCGTCTATTGATCAGCCAGTAAAGTAAATATACTTACACAAGGGAAGGTTCATAGGGTAATACCTACCTATCCTATGCGGGTTTCTAACGTTGAACTCTATCACCTAGGTCTAAACCATCTGTTGGTTATTCTTGTGTCAGTTTTCATTCATAAGGGGGATTGTTAGAATTTTTTGAATGAAAAAGCCATTGGGTGTTGTCCCACATTTTTTGTGAGTGATTATGCCTCTCAATTTTGGCCTATATATAGAGATCATAGGTCTTGTAGCATTACACCAAAAACACATATAGATATATATATTTGTCTTCCTTTGAAGATTAAGATATATATATTTTCAATATTGTTTTTTCTTTTTACTCTTTAAAGTTCTTAGATTTGGTTCGGCGAAATAATTGAGTTACTTGTCGTTTACTGTTGTATCCTGGGAGATAGACGTCGAAACCTCGTAAAGGCGGCAAATCTGTTTTAAGGAAACTGTGTGTTATACAGGACATGACTTTTATTTTGTTATTGTCTAAATTAATTATAATTATTTATATTATGTTATTTATAATTATAATATTTATGTATTTTTAATTTAGTAGATATAAATATTGTATTTATCATATTACATTTATTTAAGTATTATATACTATATATTTTTCTTACACCTTTGTCATTTAATGTATATACATTCTACTTCAATTTATCTCATTGATGTACAACAAAGAAAATAAATAAAGTCTAGTAGTCATAATACGCTATACTAAAATCTTTTGGTGCTAAAAACGATATTATTTTATATTAGAAAGTTTCCATTTTTTTAATTAAAACGAAAAGGTTCCAAATACAATCTTTGTATCTTTATAGAAAATAGGAGACAGCACCGATATTGGATTATAGGCTAATGAAGTTGTCGATAGAATGCCTTTGCTTTGTCGTTTACATTTTGGAGATTAGACATTTTTGTGAACCAATGGACCTACCACCGTTTTTTAGTAATTTTAATTGTTTAAAAAATATTTATTATTATAATAATATTTGAACAAAAGTCTTCTTTTTTTTTTTTTTGAAAGGAACAAAAGTCTTCAAAATTACATCTTGTTTTGAACTTATATGACCTTCTTTCTCAATGGATTAAGATTGGCCCAAGATTTTCTGTCCACTTATATGGGATCAAATTTAACAGGCCAAGATTCTTTTTGTTTTAAAAATTTGGGATTTGGTACAAAATCAAGTTGATGTTTTTAATTTTGTAATAAAATAACTTAACTACATTTTTAATATTATATATTATCAAATATGTTATTAAAAAATTAATATTTTATTTTAAATATTTTAATATTATGGTATATGTATATTAATTTTGTTTAATTATTTTTATTTTAAAGTTTTTTTTTTCTTCATTTTTTATGAGTTGTTGAATAATATACCATACCACAAAATATATATACTGAGTTCAAAAATAATATACCAATACAACTTATAAAATTATTACTAAAAAAAGTATATACTTTGCTAACAAAATTATATATACTATCATTAAAATGTATATACCATGATACAAAATTATATACTACCATTGTGTATAATAAGATAGAAACTAACTATCATAAAAAAATTATATACCATATCACAAAAAACATATATACTTGTTGAAATAATATACCAACAACCCATAAAAAAACTTAAAAAATCAATACAACTTTAAAATAAAAACTAATTAAACAAAACTAATTTACATATATCACTCTATTAAAGTCATACGCTCCTAAATAAATAAATAAATGATAGAATATGACAACTTAGATAATCAACGATGTAAAATAGTCATTTCTCTACAATTTTTAAAAGGAGTACATTAGTTTCTTGATGTCAATATTTTGGGCCATTTACTATAATTTCTCTAAAAATTTTGATTTTTTAAAAAAATTCATTTTTTTTTATTTATATTGTTTTAAAGATATTTTTTTGGGAATTTTTCATAAATATGACATTTATACTATTAGTGTGCAAAATTATGTGGATTATATTTTTCCTAATTTGTATGGGAAAATTTATTAAAGAAAAAAATAAATTATAGGAAACACAATTGCTAACTTACTAAATAAGGAAATTAAATCTATATATATATATATATATATATATAAAGGAGAGCTTCAAAGAGATGATGTGGCACTCTAAAATTACTCCAAACTATTTTTTCTATTTTCTCCTTTAATCTAATTTTTTTATTCATTTTTATTATTAATTATTTAAACTTTATTTTTTTAAATATTTAATTAAGATATTTTTTAATATATATATATATATATAAATGAGAGCTTCAAGGAGATCATGTGTCACTCTAAAATTACTCCAAACTATTTTTTCTATTTTCTCCTTTAATCTAATTTTTTATTCATTTTTATTATTAATAACTATTTTTTCTATTTTCTCCTTTAATCTAATTTTTATTATTAATTATTTAAACTTTATTTTTTTAAATATTTAAATAAGATATTTTTTTAATTAAATACCTAATAAACTAAACAAAAAATAAAATAAAACAAAAACTACATTAAACATTTTTTTTAGATATTTTTTGAATTAAATACCTAATAAACTAACAAAAAAAATAAAATAATAAAAAAACTACAAATATATACTACATAATATACTAATAAAATAAAAAATTTGAAGCGGTATCATATGGTGTGGTGATATATAGTTAGTTTGGAAAAAACATAGACACTCTATTATATTAATCTTTATCTATATATTATGAGTAATCTATATATAATAATAAATAAATAAATAATCTATCTATTTTTATTTATAACCTGTTGACAAAATACGAGATCCAAATGTCAATTTTTAACAATAAATTATCTAAACGAGTAAACACAAGGTCCACGAGTTAATTTAAAAAAAAATAAATGGTCCAAACAGGTAATCGGCTAAAATAAAAAGTTCAAAATTGTGTGAACCCTTAAGTAAAACATAAATTATATATATTTATATAATTTACTTTCTATAAAAAATTTTAACACTTTGAATAAATACATAGTCCAAATGTTAATTTTTAAAAATAAAGAGTTAAAACGAGTAATCGACCAAAGTATTGTGTTCAGATAACCGATCTATCTATTCCTATTTTTAACATTTTTGACAAAACTTGAGGTCCACAAGTTAATTTTTAAAAATAAAAGTCCTAACGGGTAATCGGCTAAAATACAAGGTTCAAAATGATGTGAACCCTTACAAAAAAACATAAATTATATATAATTTAATTTTTATAAATAATTTTTAACCTTTTGAATAAATATATGGTCAAAATGTTAAATTATAAAAATAAAGGGTCAAAATGGATAATCGGCCAAAATACAATGTTCAAATAATGGATATATCCAATCCTATATTTAACATTTTGACAAAACACGAGTTCTAAAAGTTAATTTTTAAAACTAAAAGGTTCAAATGGGTAATCGTCCAAAATAAGTCTTAAACAAAACATAAATTTCCATATACATAATTTAGATTGTTTATAAAAAAAATTACGTAAAGCGTATAATAATGATGATATTAATAATAAAAAATAAAAGCACATGTACAATAAATTTTTTGAACTTTGTTTTCGGTATTTTAATTATTCAGAATTTTTCAAAAATTTGCAAGATGTTTGATATACAATGGACACTATTATGAAAAAAAATTGTGGTCAATACGCCCTCACATGTCCATATAAAGAACATGTTGTACGAGTAGGGTGAAAAAAAATCCATATCGTAGCAATCTCTAAAAGTATTTTAAAATATGTATATTTTGTAATAATTACAAAAGACTGCGCGAAGCGCGGTTATGTTTTCTATAAGTAAACAATAATTTTTTCTCATTTTTTATATTACTTTTTTAATTTATAGCTATTAATTTATTAAGGAATTTTTTTTATCTATTTTGTCTGTTCTCTTTTTTCTCATTTTTATTTTAATAAAAATTATAATAGATAAAAATATCTACATATAATAATAATAATAATATTAATAATAATAAAATCTATCTATTTATATTTTAACTTTTTGACAAAATACAGGATCCAAATGTTAACTTTTAACAATAAAATATTCAAACGGGTAATCAACCAAATTATACGTGGTTCAAATAATATATCTTTACATTCTTATTTTTTAATCTTTGACAAAACACAAGGTCCACAAGTTAATTTTAAAAAAAATTAATGGTCAAAATTGGTAAACAACTAAAATACAAGGTTCAACATGGTGTGAACCCTTATAGAAAACATAAATTATATATATTTATATAATTTACTTTTTATAAATAATTTTTAACCTTTTGAATAAATATATGATCCACAGGTTAATTTTTAAAAATAAACAATCAAAATGAGTAATCGGCCAAAATATAGTGTTCAAATAATAGATTTATCTATTTCTATTTTAATATTTTTACAAAACTTGAGGTCTACAAGTTAATTTGTAAAAATAAAAGTTCTGATGGGTGATCGACTAAAATACAAGGTTCAAAATAGTGTGAACCCTTACAGAAAACAAAAATTATATAAATATATAATTTAATTTTCATAAGAAGTTTGAACATTTTAAATAAATACATTGTCCAAAGGTTCATTTTAAAAAACATAGGGTCAAAACGGGTAATGCGCAAAAATACAGTGTTCAAATAATCAATCTATCAATTCCAATTTTTATTATTTTGACAAAACACGAGATCTAAAAGTTAATTTTTAAAAATAAAGACTTCAAACAGGTAATTGGCCAAAATAAATCTTACACAAAATATAAATTTTCTTATACATAATTTAAACTTTTTATAAAAAGAACTACGCAAAGCGTATAATAATAATAAATAAAAGTAAATGTACAACAAGCTTTTTTAACTTTGTTTTCAGTACTTTAAAATTTGTCAGAATTTTTCAAAAATCTACAGGAGGTTCGCTATACAATAACAGTGAACACCATCATGAAATAAAAAATTATGGTCAAGATGTCTTCACGTATCTATATAAAGAACATGTTGTACGAGTATGGTCAAAATGAATCACCACCCCACAGTCTCTCAAAAAATATTTTAAAATATATATGTTTTAATAATTACAAAAGACTGCGCGGAGCGCGGTTATATTTTCTAGTATGTTATCATTGTTATCTATATACTATTAGTAAAAGAGCGTATAACCAGCTCTTCGTCCACCTTATTTTTTTCCAATATCATAATTTGTTTATTTAATAATTTACTTTGTACTTTGTCAAAATGTAGACCTAAAAGATGAATATATATACCATCATAGTAGTGAATTTGCTTTCTTTATTTGTTTGAAGCAATTAGATATAACATCTATTTTATTATAAAAAAAATTGTTTTAATTTGAGCTAATAATTATAAATAAAAATAACCTCTAAAATGTAATTAGTTATATATTTTTTGAGTCTCACATTAAGAAATTATATCTCTATATAGTAATAATTATATATACACTAAAATAAATAAATATATATTATGTCATTTATTTGTACTCAAAAGAGAAAATAAAAATTTTATTCCACTTTTGAATTACTTTTAAATATGTAATAGTTTATTAGAATTTTTTTTATTATTATTGTTGTTAAATTTATTATTATTGTTGTTAAATTTAATATTTTTGGGTATTTTGAAATCTTTTTGTATTGATACGTCTATTTAGTTATAACATCTCAATTAGAATACAATTAGTTTGGTCACAATATTATTCTTATATAAAGGTTTTACTTATTAATATATATTTTATCTTTTATGCTGTATAGTTTTCCAGATACTTTAGCATATGTTGAATATGGTTTTTACATTTTAGTTTTCCAGTACTAATAATTACACATAGTTCAAATATTCTACATCAACTTTTCTCTTGTAAAAAAGAGAATAATATAAACTCATGATACTGTGGTAAGCATGAAAAAGAGAATAATATAAAAGTTCTTAATTTTACACTGAAAAAAAGAATTTTTCTGTGGTAAGCATGAAAAATTAAAAAATTATGATACTTGTACAAATGGACAAATTAATCTTTTAAAGAGAATAAAGTTACTAAAACACATCAACAAAACAAAACAGGGTCCAATATTCTCTCAAAATCCAGCCGCACAAAAGCTTATCCAAAAACATGATCAAGAACTTCCACCTCCGGCGCAACCACTTCCAGCTCCAGTGCACCCACTTCCAACTCCAGTGACATCCTGAAGATCCGATCAAGAACAACGAACCGACCTCCCCTTCAGCAAGAGAATTCTTGGACTCCCTGACGATCTCCACCTCCTGCACATCCAACAACTCATCAAAACAAATTTGATAGCAATCTCCACCTCAACAAAATAATCAAGACTCCGACCACCTACACATTCGACAACGACAATCTCCTAATAAAGCTCCGACCAACTATTCTTACTCTTCTTTTCAATTTATAGATCTGATTTTTTTTCTAGATCTAAGCTTTTTTTTTAGATTTGGAACTAACTTGTAAAAAAATTTAAGCTTAGGTAAACAATTACTCATATTATTAGATATACTTTCTTCTTCTTGTGTTGCAAATCAAATCTCGTTTGTTTTCTTTGGATCCTTTTTTTTTTTTCTATCTTCAGATCTACAATAGGTATCTGGTTACCTTCACGTTCTGATATGTGTATATTTCTGGGTTCTTTATGGTAACCGGTTACGTTCATGTTCTGATATGAGTGTATATTTATGGGTTCTTTACGGTAACCGATTACCTTCACGTTCTAATATGTGTGTATATTTCTATATTTTTTTTTATGTTAACCCGTTACCTATGTTACTAAAATTACAGTTACTTCTTTTTCTTCCTTTTTTAATGAAGTGTTTTTCTTTTTCTCCAATATCTTTTAAAAAAATAATAATTTATAATTGCTTACAAGTTCAGATCCGGTCTTTTTTTCCTTGCAAACTAGTTACTTATGTTACTAAAATTATAGTACTTCTTCTTCATTTTTTAATGAAGTGCTCTTCTTCTTTTTCTTCAATACTTTTTTTTAAATAATTTATAATTTCTTATAAGATCATATTATGTCTTTTTTTTCCCTTTTTCTTTTCATATTTGATATAAGTAACTTCTCACCCCTCTTATGACAGAATGTTACTCTTCTTAGGGTAACTGATTACCTTTGTTTAACCTAAATCTAAGATTTTTTTTACATATTTGGAACCGTGAAAGGGTAATCAATCAAGTAATTGCTTACCTTATCCAAACTTTGAAAAAAAACGTGCAATCTAAAAACAGAAAAAAAAAATATTTATAATAAATAAATAAATAAAAACTGCTAAACACAATTCATATTACACAAAAAAAACTTTTCAAAACAACCAAGATAAAATTTAATATAAAAATAGTTATATAATATTAATATAAAAAATCAATTAAGCTAAAAAATAACATTTCGATTTAATAAAACTTGATTAGGAGAAAAACTATTCCATAAACCTACTTAAAAAAGCCATACAATAAGTTTTTTTTTTATTTTTAAAAAGTCATATTTTTGTAAACTTATTAAAAAAGCATATAAAATGTAATTTCATCTATTTTTTTAAAATACTATTTATATCCAATACTAAATATATATTAAAAACCGTAAAAAAGATATTTAAAAAAAAAAACAGATAAATTCAAATTTTCTTAGTTCTGATTCAAATTGGATATGGTTGGTTGGTTTAGAATCGGAAAATAATAATTTTTGAAATACTAGTTAAAATTTGTATAATTTAAAAATATGGTTGGAAATTAAAATTGTGTGTTTTTTACAAAAATTAGTTGGTTAGTTTGTTTGTTTTAAAATTAGTAAAATAGAGAGAATATGGAGGAAGAAAAAAATAATTTTTATGAAGGGTATAATAGTATGTATTTTAACCGTTTTTATTGATATTTTTAATAACAAACAAATATTTTGGGCCCAGAAGATATTTTAATTTTATTATAACAGAGTAACAAACTAAGTTGGAACAAATTTAAAAAAAAAAATCGATTTTTTTTAATTTAAAATAAAATATTAGATATTAAATAGTTGAATATATAGCATCTTATTGTACTACCAATTTTTCTATCAGTAATTCTAATCCAAATGTAAATTTGAAAATAGATATTAAAGTTCAACCAAATACTTTATAAACATATATATATATTTTCACTTTTCAGTGCTCAAATCAACCCTACTTAGTAAATAGGTATACTCACCAAATATGAATAACAATAAACTTTTGATGAAGCTGTTCGGTTACGACGATGCCATGCAATCTTTAGAAGCAAGAGAAGCACAAGAGTTTTACGAAATAGTCAAACTCCGCATGGAACAGATCTCAAAAGCATCACAACTGAATCAAACTCAAAAAATGAATAGACTAAACCTTGCTGGGGTCACAAAACCTCATCATAACACTCATTATGGTGAGATCGAAGAGATAGAAGTTGAAGCCGAGACAAACTTTCAAAGGCTCAAACACTTTGACATATTCGAAACTCCACCTTCAGATCATCATTTTATTTACCCAACCAGGTTTGCTAAACTATTTTCTTTTGCTCCCACTCCAAAGAAGTCACTAAAGAAAAAAATGAGTCGAGAGTGGGAGATATTGGCATCCCAACTTCCAAACTCAATGTTTTACACTAGGGTTTACAAGTCAAGGCGTGATCTCATGAGGGTTGTGGTGATCAATGAGAAAGCAGCCACTAATTCTTATCACCATGGCTTGTTTTTCTTTGACTTGTTCTTCCCTGGAGATTACCCTTCTAAGCCTCCTATTGTTTTTTACCACTCTTATGGAGAATCACATCCTAAACTTCATCGAAGGGGAGGAGAGGTTTGTAGTAATCTTTTCAAGAATTGGAGGGAGTTGATTCAATCAAACGAGGAATCTCCCATTCTCAACGTGCTTGTTTCGATCCAAAACTTTGTTTCGAGTTCGATTTCTGAATTTAAGTTGGAGAGAAGCATGGTGATGAGGTGCAAGAAGGATGTTGTGGTGAGAACCAGTGAAGCCATTCTTCACATGATGGAGTCTCCACTGAAGGGGTATGAAGTTTTTGTGGTGGGGTATTTTCTCTTAAGGGCTCATTATATTCTTTTGAACTATAAAAAGTTTACTGATCCAGATGATGAGGATTTGAATAAGCTCTTTTTGAAGCTGATTAAGGCGTTTGAGAAGAATGGAACATATTGCAAACATCATTACTAGGAGTCTTATATGGAGACACAATGGAATTTAGGATGAATCTTAGTACATACTAATTACTACATAGTTTTTCTTTTCATTTTTTTTGTTTTAGTTTCCAATTACTTTGAGATGAAATACTATTAATTGTTTCTTTATAATTTTTTTGTTTTATTTTATTTGAATTTATTAAACTTGTGTACATTGACAATTCCAATTTATGCATAAGATTCTTTCTCTAAAAAGATTCATAATGTTGTGATTATTTACATGCGACAATCGGTGTCAAGCAAAACAAAGCTCAATCATTTTATTAAGATGTTTTACTTTTATGGTATGAAACCTAAAAGACCTGCACTAATTAAATTTGGGTTAAGAGTGATTTATGATCCATGAATCACATACTATTAACTTTTCCTTGGCACTAATACAAATAAATCGATCAAATACCATTAAGTTCAACTATTCTCATCAAGTATAGTATGGTTAAGAAAACAATCATTTCAACTTCTCAATCGGTTCAGTTTTTGTCAAGATATGAATGATATTGGAAAGAATATGTAATTACAAGAATAAACATTGTCATCTACATCATACTTATTCTCTACCAATAATCTGAACAAGAACAAAGGCCATCTTTGAAATGGTGAAAACGCTTGTTGTCTCTCACTACTATCTCCCTTTTAAATGCTCTCGATATCAACTTGGCTGCATTATGACAATCTAAACAAATTCTAAGATTCTTGCATACTCTTATAGTTGACCCTTTACCTGTCTTCAATAATCCAAAAGAAATTGCAAGCTTCTCACTGTGCCCTCTTAGTTTCTCAATCTTTTCCTCTTCTTCTAGCTCATGAAGCACACAGCTTGTATTTGGTACATATCCGAGCTCGGTTATCTTCTCCTCTAAATTTCTCCACATCTCTCTAATCTCCCTAGAACTTGGCAGCATATCATCGCCAGCAAAGAAGCTGTATACCTTCCCTCCAAGTTCGATCCAGCTGCGCCCAGCATCTTTCTGTAGACCAGTCTTCTTCATCCTCTGTCGCACTCTCCTCGAATCATCCCATTTCCTTGATCCAGCATACAAATTTGACACCAAGACATAGTTCTCTGCCTTTTCAGGCTCCAACTCCAGCAATCGCTGCGCGATTTTGGCCCCCATTTCCAAATTGCCATGACTCCTACAGGAACTAAGCAACGAGCTCCAGATTCTAGCATCTGCTTCCTCAGGCATCTTGCTTGTGAGTTTTAGAGCTTCTTCTATTCGGCCAGCTCGGCCTAACATGTCCACTACACATGCATAATGCTCTAATTTTGGTTCTATTCCAAACAAATCCTGCATCTCATTGAAATATTGTAAGCCTTCTTTGACCATTCCAGCATGACTACAAGCCATTAAAACTCCAATAAATGTAAATCTATCAGGCTTCAGCCACAATCTGTACATTTCTTCAAACAGCTCCAAGGCCTTGCTTCCATGTCCATTGAGTCCATATCCTGCAATTAAAACATTCCATGATGCAACATCTTTTTCGCTCAAACTGTCAAAGAGCATTTGAGCTTGTTCCATGCAGCCATTCTTTGAATACATATCTAAGGTAGAACAACCAACAAATATGTCTTCCATTAGGTTAGCTTTTAAGGCAAAGCAATGTAGTTCTTTTCCCAGACGCAAAGCTGACAGTTGCGAACAAGCCTCAAATGCACTTGTGACTGCGATCTCATATGGTCGGACTCCACTAGAAAGCATTTGACGAAAGAGATGAAGAGCTTTATCAGGTAGTTCAACCTGAGTGTAACCAGTTAGCATTGTATTCCAACATACTAGATCTTTATCATCCATCCTAGAGAACAATGCCTGAGCATATAATATTTTGTTGCATTGAATGTAAATAGACATTAGAGAGATGCCAATAAATGAATCACATTCTAACCCATTACGTAGAACAAATCCATGGATTTGATTGGCATAACGCATAAACGTCAAATGAGCACAAGCTAAAATAAGGCTACCAATGGTAAAGCAGTCAGGATCCAACCCTGCATCTTTCATTTCAAAGTAAAAATCTAAAGCCTTCTTTGGACTACCATTTTGTGCAAAGCCACCAATTAGTGCATTCCAAGAGCTCACAGTCTTAGTCTCTATACCATAAAAGACATGCTGAGCATAATTCAAAGATCCACACTTGGTATAGGCTGCAACAAAAGCATTTGCTACCATTTCATCATCATGAAACCCATGTCTGACTGAATAACCATGAATTTCCCTCAAACTTTCTAGCTCCTTCTCCTCTAAACAAGCTGGTAACACATTCAATATAGTGATCTCATCCAGCCTCACATTCTTGTCTTCTATTAGCATTCGTCGCAAAAGATCAAATGTTCCATATATATCTCCTTCCCTAGAGAAACCTCCGATCATAGAATTCCATGAAACCACATTTTTCTTATTGTTCATATCAAACAAGATCATAGCTTCAGATAAGTATCCACATTTTGAATACATGTCCATCAAGGCATTTTTCACCATCATTTCTTCATTCAGCCCCAACTTCACTGCCAAACCATGAATCATCATTCCTATATCTACATCTCCCTCACTAGCACACACCGGTAACAGAGTCACTATTGTAGCATCATCCGGTAAAAAATCTTCCCCCAAAATCGCTAGCAGTAAGTTATAACATTCGTAAGACAAACCATTGTTGGAAAATCCACGAATCATCGAATTCCAAGAAACCAAGTTCCTCTTAGGCATTTTCTCAAAGATTTGAACTGCCTTCTCTAAACACCCACATTTCCCATACATGCCAACCAATGCATTGCCCACAAAAACATCCAATAACAAACCCATCTTCATTGCCATCCCATGAAACACCTGCCCCAACCCCACATCAAAAATACCAGCACAGGCCTTAAACATACAAGGGAGTGTGAAATAATCTGGTTTAAAATCAGTCTCTGAAATCAACTTGATGAACATGTTGATCGAATCATCATATAGTTGATTCCTAGTGTAAGCACTAACGAGTGCATTCCACATGAACAAGTTCTTCTCCTGTAACCCATTAAAGACCAAACGAGAATCCGAAGGAGACCCACACATGGAATACATGGTAACAAGACGAGTATTAAGAACAATGTCATTTCTGAACTGGGTGGATGCAGAAACCAGTTCATGGACTTTGTTTCCAGTTTCCATATCTTTCTGGTATCCACAGGCCTGCAACAAGACCCCTATGGCCTCCCTCCGAGAGTACCCTGAAACACCATCTTGAGAGTTGTTTTTAAGGAGATTCATAGCCTCAGGGAGCTTTCCAGATTGACAGAGCTTGTTTATCTCTTGAAGCCAAGCTGACTTATGAGTTGTATTGGTTTTTTGAGTGAGAGAGAAGGATACATCTAATTTTGGTGTGGGGCTTGATTGAGGAGAATGATTGGTTCTGTAAGTTAGAGGTGGCTGGTAGGAGCATGACACTGGTGGTGCCACCAACACCATTTTGAATTGTTTTGAATGGGATTACAAGATAAAACTTGGCTCTATGATGTCAGCTAATTGTAAATACATGTTTGTCCAAAAATGGCTTGGCCAAGAGTTACAGAAGCTGACACTCGTGGCTTCAGCTGCAACATCCACCCTTCAGGTGTTAAAACCTCATCCCAGTTAGATTTGTTGCAGAGATTATAAAGAGCCCCAAGTGAGAATTCACCTAAAAAAGTTTAGTTGAATAATTAGTATTTGCTATTCTAAAGTTCCTAATTTCACAACATTAGTCCATTGAAGCATTTTCACAAACAAATAGTCTGCACTACAAAAGAAGACAACCCATTAATAAACGTTCAACATCAAAACCATTTCATACATGTCCCTGATTTTAAAACACCATAACTAGCAAAATCCCACATCACAAAATCAATCATTCAAATCTAGTAGAAGCAAAACTTCATAACAGTCATAGTCATACCTGATTATCCAAGCTAAAACCCCAGTAGAATTATAGTGATTGTTGAAGACAGTAGACGCAGAGATAGAAAAAAAAGGATAAGGGTACATGATAAGTGAATCACTTTGGATCATTGATTCAAGAAAAAGATAGAAAAGATTGAATAGTTCCAACTTAAGAGGAGATACGAGATACGTTGGTGTACTGTAAGTGATAGTGACATTTATAGTGTATCATGGATATGCGATGCCACAGATGATATATGTCTATGCTCAACAAGTGACCCAATATTTCCACATGTGACCTTTACAACTGAAACTGGAAGCTCTGTTTTCTCACTTTCATACAAAGGAAGAACCTCATATTACCCATTTTATCATTATCTTTAGTGTTCTACAAAGTCTCATATATTAATAGTCTCATGTACTAATAATAAAATGATTTTTTTTAAGGAATACAAAGATTAATATTTTTAAAATAAAAAAACTTAAAAATTCAATCACTTTTTTTAAGTTATCGATACCGTAAAAATATTTTTAATATATATGTTGTAGAATTACTCATTTTTAAAATTTCTCTAATAAGATTAAAAATGCCAAAAATGTGAAAAAGTTTAATTATTTGGGTTATGGTTAAATTTGGGTTTGGTTTTGGATTAGATTAAAAAATTAATAAACAATCAAAGATTTTACATGCCCTATATTTTAAGATTTTGAGATCATAAGATATCATTTAAATTCTAAACAAATATACAACTAATAATTTTCTCATTTCTCTTTTCTTTTTTATAGTCGAGCAAGAGAACCATAGGCCAGCCACACACTCAAGAGACCTAATAGCAGCCATGTGTCACATCCACAACCACAATGCTTTTTTTTTTTCACTTCAGCCCAATTTAAGTTTCAAGTTCCAATTTGCCCCTGCTTCACATTGTAATTCCTACACCAAAATAAAAAATGAAATAAAATAAACAATTGATTAGCAGAATATTTATACAAATTAATATAGTTTAAAAAAAACGACAACATAAAATACCACTAAAGTCAAATTAAATAAAAAGATTAAAATTAAGAAGATAATTCTACAAAATGATATAATTTTCATTTAAGTTATTAAGTACATATTTTAAATAAATTAAAATAAAAAAAAAGCAATATTTATACAAACAATTCATACAATTAGATGTGAGTAAACAAACTCATTTAAATATGTGAATAAAAAAAATTAATGCAAAACCAATTAGTACATATGGCCAATCACATCCAAACTTTAAGACTGGTGAGATTTTAAGCCATCTTTTAAGCCCAAATTGATTAGGAAGTCTCCCATAATGAACATACATGTTTAGAGTTAACAACTTATTGCAAATTTATGATCTCACAAGGATGAGACTTGAGAGAATCATGATAAGCTGACACAGATGGTTTGATGCAAACGAGTAGTGCCATTCTTCAGATATTGAATTTCGTGGATAGGTAATTTACAAATCTTGATGAAATTTAAATCAAGTCAGTTTTTAGTTTTAATTGTTTCATATTTCAATTTACATTGAGATCAACTACAAATGGTTCTCTATACATATCCAAGTTTTGGAACCAACAGGCATAGAAATCTTAACATTGAAAGACTACGCAATGAATAATTTTGAGGCAGTGAAGGGTACCAGATTATACAAAGAAACTACAACTAATTTAAGATACATAATAATATAAAGCAAACCAAGTTAATCTACATGTGATTAATAAATATCATACAAAATTAAAAATAAAATAAAACAGAGAAAGATGTAACTAATTACCCAATTATCGGTCAAAATTGCAGTTTTGTTCATCTACAGCTCCATCTTCTCTCTTCAGCTGAAGAAACTAATTGAAATTTTAAAGAAAAGGAAAAACAATAACTGAAAAAGGAAGATTACGAGTTTGTGCGTGAATCTAACGCACACCAATACAAAATCCCCAAAATCAAATTGGTCCCTGATTGAGAATGCTTTAGATTCACACACAAACCTGAAATATGCCTCCTCCTTCTACCTCCATCGACATTTGAGATCAGTAAGTTTAAAAAACAAAGAAATTGTGTTCGATGATCGTGAGGGGTGGAATGGTTGGGTATTAATGGTGGTGAAACCCTAGATAAAAAGTAGGTAAGGCTTAAAATTGTTTCATTTGCTTCGGGGTGGGGCGATGATACAATCCAAGCCCTAAACAAACGACATGTCGTTCAACCTTACTAAAGAATCTGCTTCAACTACCGATACCGACATGTTAAACGACATGTCGTTTATAAAAAAGAATGTAATTAATCTTCATTAGCAATTATCTGATGTGTATGCCGCTTCGGTAGTTAACTCGGGGACTCAGTCATGTATTGACTGGTTCTCCTTCAGGAATCCTTTTATTAATACTTCTTCTTTTCTTGAAATGGTATCTCGTTTGTAATTAAAGGGAATAATAACTAATATTGCAACATTGGAAATTTTATTTGAGACAATTTCTTTTGTGTGCAAAACTTGAGAAAATTTCGAACGTCAATTTATGTTTTTATTTTTAGATTAAAATGTTAGAATATTTTATGAAGAAATTACATTTGATATGAGATTCTTAATAGAGTGTTCAAAAATATAGTTTTTAAAAAAAAAAAAAAAATTATTCTATTACTTTTGTTAAGAATTTTTACTTTTGTGGGTTTATTTTCCCATACATTATATGAAAATTGGTTTATGCTATAATTTTACTCTTAATCAAGTTTTATTATTTTGGAAATGTATATTTGTATTTTGATTATTTTTTTTTTTGCTTATTGTTTTTTTTTTTATATTAAATTTTTCTTTGGTTGTTTTGCCCCTTTTTTTTTTTTGTAATATGAATTGTGTTTAAAATTATTTTTTATTTATTATAAATATTTTTTTTCCCTTTTTTGTTTAGATTTTACGTTTCTTTTTTTTAAATATTGGGTAAGATAACCAGTTACTTGATTGATTTTTGACAGTTATGTAAAAAAAATTCTAGAGCTAGGTTAAATAACATGTACTAGGAGGGGTAACCAGTTATCCTGAGATGAGTAATTTTCTGCCATAAGAAAGTTAACTAGTTACCATAAGAGAGGTGATATGTTACTTGTATTAAATATGAAAAGAAACATCAAATTTGGAGGAAAAAGAGGAAGAACGCTTCATTAAAAAATAAATAAAAAATAACTACGATTTTAGTAACATAGGTAACCAGTTACCATAAAGAACTCAAAAATATATACACATAATAGAAAGTGAAGGTAACCTATTATCTCCATAAATATACACAAAGAACGAGAAAATAACCAGTTACCACAGATCTGAAGATAAAAAATATCAGATCCGCCCCCTTTTCCTTTCTCTCCCATATTCTTCATATAATTTTTTTTCTAGATTTGAATGCTCTTATCAGGGTAACTAGTTACCCATTCACATTTTCATATTTTTATTAGCCTTCTTTCCAAATCTTGGTGTTTCTATAAGGGTTATAGTAAAAAGAAAATGCTGAAAAAATTGATTTGAATTTTTTTTACATGTAGTGGAAAAAACTATAAAAAATTACAATAATAAAATATAATAAATAAAAAATAATAAAATAATTATGTAATGTTAAAATATGTGTGAAAAAGGAAAAAAAAAATTGAATGGGGAAAAAATAAGTACAAAAAATAGAGGAAAAGAACTAAAAAAAATATGAAAAAAAACAAAACAAAAGAAATGATGAAGGAAAAAAAATAGATGAATAAATAAAAATAAAAATAATACAAAGAAAAATAATGAAAAAATTGAAAGAAAAAAATATGAATGAAAAAATTGGTATAAGAAAATGGAAAAAGAAAAAAAAAAGAAAACTGAAAAAAAAAATATAAACAAAAAAAAAATAATACAAATGAAAGAAAAAAAAAGAAGGAAAAAATTAGTAAGAAAAAAAAAAAAGAAAAAAAAAGAAAGGAAAAAAAGAGAAAAAATAACTGAAAATATAATTAAAAAATGGAAAAAAAAATAAAAAATAAAATAAAATAAAATAAAATTACTTTCAAAATTAAAAAAAAAAAACATAACTATGATAAAAAAAAAAGTGGCATTTCCATATTTTAGTTAGCTACTAATTGTGTTTCTCATACATTAATTTTTTCTTTAATAAATTTTCCCATACAAATTAAGAAAAGTATAATTATCATATTTTTGCACATTGATGGTATAACAGTCATATTTTTGAAAAATTATCATATTTTATTTAATTAATTAGAATTACTAAAAACATAATTATAATTAATTATGATTAAAGTTAATATTGAGATTAATTGTCATATATTCTCAATATGGTCAGCATTTAAGGTAGTTACTCAATAATGAGTTACCCAATATTTCACATACTATTGATTGCCAAATATTCTAACATTAATTGTAGGATAAACCTTGATGGAATGTTTCACTTATATTAATATAGTGTTTTCATCCCTAAGCTCTTGCTTATTCTCATACTCTATCTATAGAGCTTGGAGTCATTTACCCTCACTAATACTTTTTTTTTTTTTTTGCAGATCTAAAGTTGTTAGATCGAGGCTATCAAATCAATGGCTGAAGGTATAATTAATAATTCGTTTTATTTTGTAACAATCCTATATAGTTTATTTTGCATATTAGGATTGTTAATGCATTTCGATATAACTTATCTTAGATCTGGTATCAAGAGCTTTGTTTTAGTGCTACCTTGATACTATTATATGCATATATATTGAGATAATATATATATATATGATTTGTACATGCTTAATATGTTTTTAGTTGGGTTGAAAAATTATTTCATTAATATTAGAACTATTTTTTCAATCTAAATAAATTATAGGCCTTCATTTTATGTTTTATAATGTATCTTTGTATGAAGACTAATTTTATACAGCCATAAAAGTCATTTAAATTTTTTGAAACACAAATTCATGGCCGAATGTCTCAAAATTTTGGTTTTTTTTATTCAAATGAGTTTTTCAATCTAAATAACCTTAGAAACTCTTTAGTTTAATGCTTTTTTTTAATGATTTGGTATGTTTAAATCAAGTTTTCCAACCTTTGAAAGTCGCTGAAACTTAAAGAACCTGATTATAGCTTAAATTTATTTGTGATATTAATGATCGATTTTAGTTGTTTTTTATGCAAATAAATTCCATGAATCTCTTTAGACACTAATTTCGGTGTGATCTGGGCAAAAATCTTAGAATTTCGACATCCAAATGGTGTTTGGGTTTCAGGTCACGTGACCCTGCTGCAGCTTGAAGACAAGTGAAACACACGTTGTTTCACACCCGAAGCGCGCAAAAACAATTCATCGTTTGGACAAGTCATAAGGCACAACTCATGGGAAAAATTAAGCAAAATTAAAAAAAAAAATTAAGTTTTTTTTTATAATATTTTGGAATTTATATTTTTTTCTTGATTTCTACATTAATTTTAGGCAATAATATTAATTTTTAATTATGCATATAATTTTGGTAATTTATATTTTGTTTGGAAATTAATTAAAATGTGCAAATTTTAATTTGGTATATATTATTGCATGATTTATTTTTATTTATTAAGCATGCAATAATGTAATTGTGCTAATTTGGGTATGTAATTACATTTAATGCTTTACAATTAAGTTTTAGTACATTTATATATTAATTTACCAAATATTGTGTCATTGATTTACTGCCTTATTAATTATTAATTGTTTATATTAATTCTGCCAATTAATATTTATGGAATTATTGCATTTATTTTTTATCACATATATAGATATAGATTATTGTACTAATTTGTATATTTATTTATATTTTAATTCATGCAATATTTATTATTAGTAGAATTAATTTTGAGATATTATATGTATGATTTTATGGTTTTAAATGCACGATATATTCCATATTTGTGCTAGATATATTAAGCTTATAATTAACATATGAATTAGTTAAATAGTATTTAGCACACTAAGTGTAACACCCTACTAATTCAGGACCGTTACACTGTGTATTAAAAATTTTGTTTAACTCGTTAAGCGAGTCATGTGGACTTTAAACGTGTAATTAAAGTTAAGTAACGATTTAGGTACTAAAATTTTGGTTGAAAGAGTTAAACTTTTCATTAAAGACTTTAAACATATACAAGGGATCCCAAAAAGAGTTTATAAACAAAATATAACATGTTTGAGGTTACACAATGGTCGACCTAATTGACAAAAACTAAACTCAACCCTAGTCTCTCAAAAGTAATCCCGGTCATGGCGGTCGAGCAGACTGAGTATGTACACACCGCCCCCAGAGCTCTCCAACTCATGGCTAGTTCAGCTTACCCTTGCCCTTACCTGCACCACAAAGTACTTGTGAGCCAAGGCCCAGCAAGAAAATCCAATTTAACAGAAACAGATATTCAATAACATGTAAATCATAGTTAACATGCTTCACATTTATAAATTAACTCATTTACACGGCACATTTCAAGAGAGTGCATAACGCACCCCTATACTCTCCTAGCCATCATGGCCTACACTACGCATGATTATCGCCGAATTCGGCCCCTGTCGATCATTCACAAATAAGTGCACTACAACAGATGCATTAAACACATTTACAGATAAACACAGAATTTTTCATAATCATGTTCACAAGTCGGGACCAATGCCCTAAGCACGGTGCAAGTTTCGGTTTTCTTACCTCGAGTCTTGTGCAAGTAATGATACGACCCCGACCATGATCCCTTTTCCCGAGCCTTGCGGTAATCATACTCACAACAAAAATAGTATCCTCAGTAAGAACTAAATTCGAATACAAATTCCAGGACTATTCCCTAGCTCTTGGAACTTCCAATTCCACCAATCCGGGTGATGAAACCGTTCCCCGAGCCCCTGAGTCTTTGCCCAAAACTAAAAAAAAACATGTTGAAGTGGTGATAGCACAGGGGTGCCACCCCCTAGCGCTGCTGCACTTAAAGCAACAGAGAAGCCCTCAACTCCTCTGTTTTGGCGTAGGGGCACCCACTCCTAGCGCATGGGCGCCACAAAGCGAACCCATAAATTTCTAGGTGTTCTTCCCCAACTCTGAAGCCCTGCATTTCAGACCTAAATTTCTTGACCTCAATTCGACTTTCCAGCCAGTTTATACTCAGAAATCTCAGTCCTATACAGAAACACAACACACACAAACCCTCTAGACACCCATGGACATCAAATTCAAACTTAGGATTAGAAATTAAGAGTTTAGGGCAAAGAATTTCCAATTTTTCCTCAAATCCTCAAATCCCAAAAAGCACAAAAACTACTTAATTTTAATCAGAATTGAAGCTAAAACAATAGCTCCCAATTTGTTTCCACCATCAACAAGCCAACAAAAACACCCTTAGAACTCTTGAAATAAAAAACCCAATCAAGACCTGGACACTACCTCAAGAACACTACAAAAGAGTGAAGAACAGATGAAGAACCAATACCTCCTCTATATCTCGAAAATCCCAACTGTTGTGGTGGCCTAGGAAGCTCCTAGCTCCCTCCCTAGAGCTCAATCCTTTCAGGAATCCTCAAAACTTCAAGAGTTGGTCACTAAGCTTGAAGAACACAAGTGAAGAAGAGGAATAAGTGTCTAGAATATGGGTGAGGGTTCTAACATGAATGAGAGGAGATTTCCATGGCTTAATAGATTTTTCATTAACTCTAAGGTCAAAAGACTATTTGCCCCTACCCTTAACTTATCCTCCAAACCAAGCCTAAGTGCATTTTGGTCATTTTGCCAAAATTTCCACTAATCCTCAAATTTCACCACAAATTTCCAATTAAATCCTTAATCCCAATTCTCCTCCAAATTAATTCCATTTACCAAAATTCCTGATGTTTTACCAAATTACCAAAATACCCCTGGGCTTATCCTGAGCTGGGTATTTATCTTCGTTGTGACTTTTCCGCTAAATTGCTTAAAATGATCGACTCATGCTGAATATCTCAAATATATCCACATAATAATGTGGGCTCATATACATAGCATGTAAAATTACAATTATACCATCAACGAGTCAAAATTACGAAAGTGCCCATTTTTAACAAAAGCAGGTCTTTAAGCACATTTAATACATGTAAACATGCATAAGCAGTCATATCATAATATAACTCATATAATTCACATAATCACAAATATATTCAATTAAATTCACATAATCCATAGATATTTCCAATTATGCCCTCCTGGCACACTAACCAAGGTACTAAACCTCATTAGGAGTTTTGGGACGTTACATTAAGATTCATAAAATATTCTATAATAAATTAGAATAATTACTTAGATGGAATAATTAAGTTATGAATAATACATAAATAATTTCGTGGTTAACATGGGAAAGCATGAAACTGAGACAATGCTCAATCTAGAACGATTTTTAATGATCTTCGGACGGCCACACCAGGAGCACTCTTAATGATTGACTATTATGTTGTTGCATAATTGTTATTAGAAATTAAGTAGAGCCTAAAACATAATGTCTAGTGAACCATATAATTTTAAATAATTAAAGAGTAGCCACAGCATCTTTAATTATATAAAATTATATATTAAGCTGATTATGATCACATAATGGACACAAATTGTGATTTGTTATATAGATATAATAATTTTACTCCAGAGAAATTTTATTATGTTCATATAATTAATTAGGATATTATATTAAATTAAATTTTCTTAAACTACCCACATGAATTATGATAATTAATTTAATAGTTTGATCATTAAGTTTATTTAGATAGAAATATCAAACCTTAAGTTTTTCCATTGTTTGATCAATTTATCATAATGTACATTCAATCTTATCAAATTAAAAATTTAGCCCACATGGAATTTTTGTTTAATTAGATTTCATGTTCAACATGTTTATACATTGGTAAGAACATGGTTTCATTAAGCTTCAATTATTTAGATTCTTAAGTTTGTAATCCTATTCATGCAGTTTCTCAATCCGCCTCTAGTTTTGCTGCTATCCTAACCGAAGTTCCTGAACTTAGGGGTGAAAATTTCAAAATATGGAAGGAGAGAGTTCTATTCCATTTAGGATGCGTGGACATGGACTACACGATCATGAATGATGAACCCACTGAAATCAAGCAGACCAGTGCTGATGATGAGATCGTGTTGCGTAACAAATGAGAATGATCCAATTGTCTGAGTATCATGTTCATCATGACGAAGATTCCTATATGAATGCATGGATCAGTGAAGTAGCAGGAAAATGTCAAAGACTTGATTAAGGCCATTGAAGAGCAGTACAACACCTTTGACAAGCCCATTTGCAACACTCTCATCATGCAGTTCTCATCGTCAAGGCTCACTGGAATTAAAGGCGTACGTGAGCACATCACCAAGATGAGAGACATCACTGGACATTTGAAGAAGTTCGAAGTGGTGATAGCTGACTCATTCTTTTTTCTTTGCATCCTAACAATCTTCCCTCCCAATACACGCCTTTCAAAATTTCCTACAACACACATAAGGACAAGTGGAGTACCAATGAACTGATGAACATGTGTGTACAAGAAGAAGGAAGGTTGTTGATGGAGCAAGGAGAAAGCTCTCACATGGTAACTTAGGGAAAGCCTAAAGGTCCATCCAAGAAGGACAAGGGGAAAAATTAGAAAATACCTCCCCAAGCTAATATAAAGAAGGATTCCAACAAGTGTTTTTTTTTTTTTTTTTTTTGTAAAATGAAAGAACATGTGAAGAAGAAATGCGTCAAGTTTAAGCAATGGATGGAGAAGAAAGCTAATCCAATTTCTTTTGTATGTTATGATTCTAATATGGCTAATGTCAATATTAACACATGGTGGATTGATTCTGTATCAACAATTCACATTTCAAATTCCTTGTAGGGCTTACAAAACCTAAGGAAGTTAGTGGGAAGTGAGCAAAGCATCTTATTTGGAAACAAGATGGGCTCGCATGTGGAGGCTGTAGGAACGTGCAATTTAGTTTTAAGTAGTGTTTTTATTTTAAAGTTAGAAAAGACCTTTTATGTTCCAAGTTTTTCTAGAAACTTGATTTTAGTTTCAAGGCTTGTACCTTTTGGTTATTCCTTTACATTTTCAAACAAATCTTTTAATTTATTATATAAATCTGAATGTGTTGGAAATGGTATCTATTCTGATGGTCTTTACTACATTAATTTAGAAAATAATACCACTCTTTATGTTATGCATGCTCACACTGGTAATAAAAGATGTGTTATTATTGAGGATTCCTCTACATTATGGCACCGAAGATTGGGACATAGCTCCATTGAAAGGATTAAGAGGTTAGTAAAGGTTGGGGAACTTAATACCTTAGGTTTTACTGACTTTGATACTTGTGTGGATTGCATTAAGGGAAAGCATACCAATAAATCTTAAAAAAGTTGTGTCCATAGGATTTGTGAGTTATTAGAAATCATACATACAAATATATGTTGATGAATATGGTCAGAAATACTTCATCTCCTATATAGATGATTACTCACATTACATTTATCTCTACTTACTTCATAACAAAACCGAAGCATTAGATGTCTTTAAGACATTTAAAGTTGAAGTAGAGAAACAATGCAATAAGCAAATTAAGATAGTGAGATCAGATAAATGTGGAGAATATTATGGTACATACACTGAGGATGGACAAGAAGCTGGTCTGTTTGCGAGGTTTCTTGAAGAAAATGGGATTGTTGCCTAATACACCATGTCGATACACCCCAACAAAATGGTGTTGCAGAAAGAAGAAACTGAACATTATTGGACATGGTATGAAATATGCTTAGCAGCAACTCCAAACTTCCTAGATTCTTGTGGACTGAAGCTCTAAAAAAGGTTGTGTACATATTAAATCGTGCTCCAACCAAAGCAGTCTCAAAAACGCCGTTTGAATTATGGAAATGTTGGAAATCGAGTTTGCAACATGTACACGTATGGGGATGCCCGTGTGAAGTTAGGGTGTATAATCCATAAGAAAGGAAATTGAACTCTAGGACCATTAGTGAGTATTTCATTGGATATGCTAAAAGGTCCAAAGGTTACAGATTCTATTGTCCATCTCAAAGCACTAGGACTGTGGAATCAAGAAATGAAAAATTTCTTGAAAATGACTTGATTAGTGGGAATGATCAATCAAATGATTCAAATTATGAGAAAGATCATTCAGAACATTCCACCTCCGGATAAAAATTGATAGTGGTTCAAAACACCCCTCAAGTTCAAAAAGATATTGAACAACCACAACAAGTCATTGAAAATCCACAAGTCGATGATGAAGTTCAAATGGATCAAGTTGTTAAAAAATTACTTACAGTTGATGAACAACCAGCTGAACCATCTGTTCCTTAAGAGCCCACTGGTGTAGCATTAAGGAGATCCACTAGAACAACAAAATCAACTATTCTTAGTGACTACATTGTGTATTTGGAAGAATCTGACTATAATTTTGGAGCCAAAAGTGACCCAGAAACATTTTCATAAGCCACGGATAGCCAAGAATCAAAATTTTGGTATAATACCATTAATGAAGAAATGAATTCTATGAAGAGCAATAAAGTCTGGGATCTTGTTGAGTTTCCTAATGGAGCGAGGGCCACTGGGTGTAAATGGGTCTTCAATACAAAGAAATACTCATTAGGCAACATTGAGAGACATAAAGCAAGTCTTGTTGCTAAGGGATTCACTCAAAAAGAAGGAATTGATTACACGGACACCTTTTCTCCTGTTTCTAAGAAAGATTCTCCTAGAGTAATCTCGGCATTAGTTGCTCAATGCGATTTAAAGCTACAACAAATGGATGTGAAAACTACATTCCTAAATGGTGACCTAGAAGATGAGGTATACATGAAACAACCAGAAAGATTCTTCTCTAGTGATGGTGATAACTTGGTATGCAAGCTTAAAAAGTCCATCTATGGACTAAAATAAGCGTCCCGCCAATGGTATTTAAAATTCCATGATGCCATTTCTTCCTTTGGGTTTGAAGAGAATGTCGTGGATCAATGTATATACCAGAAGGCCAGTGAGAGTAAGATTTATTTTCTTGTTTTATATGTGGATGATATTCTTCTTGCAACCAATGATAAATGTTTTCTCCATGAGGTGAAACATTTCCTCTCGAAGAGCTTTGAGATGAAGGATATAGGTGATGCATCTTATGTCATTGGCATCAAGATTCATCAAGATCGACATCAAGGCATCTTAGGTTTATCTCAAAAAGCCTACATCAACAAAGTTTTAGAGAGATTTCGGTGATTGTTCACTAAGTGTTGCTCCTATTGTAAATGATGATAAATTATATTTGAGCCAGTGTCCAAAGAATGATTTTGAAATGGAAGAAATGAAGAAAATCTCATATGCTTATGCTATTGGAAGCTTAATGTATGCTCAAGTGTGCACAAGACCTGACATTGCATTTGTCATCAGAATGTTAGGAAGATACCAGAGTAACCCGGGATTAGAGTGTTGGGAATTGTGCCCTGAAAGCATATGTAGTAGACATTGTTTTAAGAAATAAATAAATAAATTGAATTTGTTATGTATATATTTTATGGACTATATTATTCTGTGATAATATTAAGTAAATATCACAAAAATTCCTAAGTTCATATATGTGATTTCAACCACGTATTGGTACGGGAGGATTGTGTTTGAGATAAATGAACTTGAATAGTTTGCAGTAAAATAAAGTTATGAAATCTTTAGATTAATTACTGCAAGTACGGTCCACCAGTATTATGAATACATGTGATCTAGATCCAGATTACTAGTGTAGTAGGACACTTTAGTGGAGGTACTCTATATATTAGAGAATATATAGAACTGTACCATATTTGTTTATTAATACTTTGTTAAATACCGTTTTGAAGTATTAATTAAATATATCAACTGATGATCATATATAAATAAATCTTAATCCTAAAGTTACTATGAACTCCTGTTTACGTTATATGAGGTCTTTGATTCACTCATTAGGGTCTGTCAGAATGATCAGGCTAAAATCTTTTGTTTTGGGAACTCATTAATGTAAATGGCTAGGGACATAGTATACATATATGGAATTTATACCTTCTCGTAAGAGATTGAATAATGGTTCTCTAAGGCTTGACTTTTGGGACTGAAAAGTTATTGAACTCAAATTCATAATTTAGTTATGAATTAACCTTCACTAGTAAAGTCAATGGTACTTAAAGAAACAAGATATAATTAAAAGGGTAAAACGGTAATTTTATTCTCGATTAATTATGAACCGTTATTAGAGGGTTAATTTGTATGTAATGATTATATCAATGGACGAAATGTATATAATTACAAGAGTGCAGTCTCATATTTATAGTGGAGTAATCATGAGATCAATAAATTAAGATTATTTAATTAAAGAGTTTAATTAATAATCTCAAATTTATTGGAGCTTGGAATTATAGGTCCATAGGTCCCCACAGCGGCTCTATCAATACTATTCAAGGCAAGAGTTGATATAAATGGTAAAATGATAAAAAGACATATTTAAGAAGAAATTTGTTATTCGGGCCAAATATGCAATTCTGTGATAATAGTGATTAATTAATTACAAATTAGTTGTAATTATCAAAATTAATTATTATATAATTTTTGAAATTATATAAATAATAATTTATTATAATTTTCGAAATTATAATAAAAATAAATATTTAATTTTCAAAATTAGTATTTAATTAAAATTAATTTTAATTAATTGATAGAATTAATTAAATATCTTTATTTGAGTGGGAGATAATAATCTGATAAGTTCAAATTGTATTTGAATTTAAAAGATTGATATTTATTCAAATAATTAATTATATGTGATAATTAGTTAAAAAGATAATAAATTCAAATTTGAATTAATTATCAAGTTGTTGGATCTTATCAAATAAGTTAATTTGAATAAATAATTAAATAATTGTGGAAAAATCTCATATCCCTAATTTACAGGGAGCTACACGACACACACAGTCTAGGGACTGTGTGTGGTGTGAGCTACATAAAATATCAGGGATAGATTTTTCACATTTAATTAATTAATAGAAAATTCAAAAGTTAGTTTTTGATATATTCATTAATAAGATAATTAATTAATTAAAAGATAAATTGTAAATTGGTTACATATTTATTTTTTAAATTTAAATATTTTCTATTTAAGTTAGACTTATCAGAAAATAAAAGATACTGAATTTATTCGCTCTAAGAAAAAGAACGATACTTTTCTATCTCTCCCTAAAAAAGATACAAAACCAATTTCAGGCCTATTATCTTAATCTCATGTGTTGAGTACATCAAGTTGAATCAGAAATATACCATCCCTTATTCTCTAAGTGCCCACACACTTCATGAAGTGTAGAGAATGTTGTGGAAGATCTTGGTGTGAGTACCTGAGAGCAGCGTGGATAGGAAGATCATTTATTTTACGAAAAGATAACAAGGACACTTGATAGGCATCAATATGTATGTTCTTTATTCTTTTCTTGTTTATGATTAGTGTATATGTATTAATGGATCTGCATTTTTAAATGTATTTTAAATATGTTACAAATTTTTTTTTGTACACTGGGTCACCCATCACTATTCCGCTGCGTATTAGGAAACTCGTTCCTAACATAGAGCACTAGAGAGCTGCAAAGAAAGTGATGATGTATCTCCAAGGTACAAAGAATTACAAACTGATGTTCAGACGAACCGACAATCTGGAAGTAGGTTGCTACTCAGATTCAGACTTTGGTGGTTGTGTTGATTCACGTAAATCAACCTCTGGTTACATGTTTATGTTTGTCGGTGGAGCTGTGTCATGGAGGAGTGCCAAGCAGACATTAACTGATACTTCTACTATGGAAGCTGAGTTCATTTATGGTTTTGAGGCTACATCGCATAAGAGTTTCATTTCAGGCCTTAGAGTTGTATATTCTATTTCTAGGCCATTGAAAATATTTTGTGACAATTCAGTTGCTGCTTTCATGGTTAAGAACAACAAAAGTGATAGTCGAAGCAAGCACATCGACATTAAGCACTTAGTTGTTAGAGAACGTGTTAAAGAAAATAAAGTGGTCCTTCAGCACATAAGCACTGGATTGATGATAACTGATCCTTTGACGAAAGGTTTGCCACCTCATAAATTCAAGGATCATGTAGTGAACATGAGACTTGGTTCCCTTATGTAGTTTTTATTGTACAACTGAAGTTATTATTAATGAAACTCTTATTTTGATGTTTTATCATATTTATGTACACTTTTAATTTTTATTTGAGAAAATTTTATCCTCATAGGACCTGAATAAACATAAGATTTATTCATTAAGTTGCATCGCCACATAAAGTTTATTACCGAGTAATAAATACATTGTAATACATGGAAGATAATACTCATCATAAAAGAGGACATATTGCTATGATTCATGTGTTTGTTGCCTAACAAAGATAATCATTGGGCTTAAGAGTATTTTAGTATAAATGCAGAACAAGTGAGAGAATGTTAGAATATTTTATTTAATTATTAGAGTTATCAAAAATTATATTCTAATTTATTATGAATAAAGTCAATATTGTGATTAATTGACAGATATTCTCAATATGGTCAACATTTAAGGTAGTTACTCAATATTTCATATCTTATTGATTGCCAAATATTCTGACATTAATTGTGGCAGAGACCTTGATGGAATGTCTCACCTATATAAATATAGGGTTCTGGTCTCCAAGCTCATTGCTCATTCTCATACTCCATCTAAAGAGTTTGGAAGTCATTTACCCTCACTAACACACATTTCTTTTTCTTTCGGAGATCGAGGTTATCAAATCAGTGGTTGGAGGTATTATTAATTGATCCGTTTTATTTTGTAACAATCCTATACTGTTTTTTCCACATATTAGAATTGTTAATGCATTTAGATATAAATTATCTTACATAAAATCTTCAATCTTCATATTAATTAGTGAAACATTACATAAGTTAAATAATTTTTTTTTACAAAACAAAAGTCAAACAAATATAACAGACTAAATATTTACTCCAAACCCACTAATTTTTTTCTTATAAAACATTACTAGAATAATATCATTAACTACTTGTTAGAAATTTTCTTATGATTAGAGGCAAAAATAAAGGCAAATTACAAGGGAAGTTTTCGTGTTTTCCTATCATATTTTTCAGGAAATGTATAATGAAACTTTAGTGTTGTAACATTGTAAAACAAAATTTACAAACTACAAATTTTTGCGTGTTTCACAATGTCATTTTATGAAAACTTTGACACAAAATTAAAATGGTGCAACCGTGCTATGTTAATAATAGGATATTTTGTTATAATTATTTGAATTAATTGTTTTTATTAATTAGTATGAGTTTAGAGGATTTTAATATTTTTTACGATTTTTTTTAAAGAATATTTTTTACAATTTGAAATACTAAATTTACCTTTTTTGCATATAAATAAATTGGGTCATTTTTTGTATGTTGAAACACTTGTATAGTATGAGTTAAAAGAGGGTTTACTTTACAATTATATACATATAATATAAAATAATTACAAAAATGACCTACTAAAATTTATTTACAAAAGTACTTTGTCACATCATCAGAAAATACAAGATTTCAAATATAATATACCTGAATTGAAAACATTCCTGAAATCCCGAATTTCCCATTTTCAGGGTTTTCAAAAGTAACATTTTGGTTACTTATAATGGTGATAAGTTACTAATTGATTACTTTTTCACAAAAAAGTTTTTTTTTAGAGCATATACATTTTGGTTACCTTCAAGCTTTATTTGTTAAAACATTTTTATCTTAAAATACCGATTAGTCTTTTTTAAGTTATATTATAGTGTTTTATTGTTTAAGATACTTTTATATTACTTTCAAACTTGTTTTAGAAATAAATGAGTTACAATAAAGTATAAGAAATTACTATACAACTTATCATCAAAAGTTACTTTTAGTATACAACTTATCATCAAAAGTAACTTTTTTTCAATGAAAAGTTTTAATTCACTTTTTAGTCACTAATACAACTTACTAGGGGTGCACACAAGTCGAATTTTCGGGTTTCGGGTGCATCGGGTACAAGTTTTGCGGGTTTTGGGTGGAGAAAAGTAGTACCGAATCTAGTCTAAATTTTTCGGGTTTTTGTTCAAATTCGGGTTTCAGGTTTGGTCGGATCGGGTGGGGTCGGTTTTGGGTTGGGTTGGGCCAATTGGGCCGAAAATGGGCATTGGTACAAATTTTTTAAAAATACCATTTTTTTTACACTTTTTTAATTTTTCAAGTTTATTGGTAGTTTGGTTCAATTGATTTTTTTACAAATTGAGTCTTGGTAAAAATTTTGAAAAAAATATAATCATGAAACATAAGTTTATAGAAAATTAGACATTAGAAAAGAAAGATGATTTTAATATATTTCAAGAAACAAACTACCAAAGTAATATACTAAAACACTTAAAGATAAAGTCCAAAGTCCAATCCCTTACCTATTATCTAATGTCTAAAGTCCAAATTACAAACATAAAAAATGTCAAAAGTCCCAAAATACAACTATAAACAAACATAAAAACCATAACTAGTTAACTATAACCATAATAAAATCCATAACTCTACAACCATAAACATAAAGTCCATGAAAATCCAAAAATACAAAGAAAGAGATTAGTAGTATGTATGACCACTCCTTCCTTCCTTCCTTTCAAATTTCAAATGTTCAAATAAAAAAATTATTAAAGAAAAGAAATCAAAGATAATAAATAACAATACACTAAGTAAAATAAGGCACGAATAAATTCTTACAAGAAATTCTTTCAATTCATAGATTGTTGTGTAGTTGATGAGGTTGAAGAATGAACATTGACAGAGGATGAGGCTGGCCCATCACTAGTAGCATCATCGGTCATCTCTACAAATATTATTAATATAAAAGATAAATATTAGATTATAAAACATTCACACACTTTAAATAAATATTTATAAGTTATAAGAAGCAAGTTAGACCATGAAAATCCAAATAAAATGTAACAAATTACCTGACTCAAGATACTTTGATGTTTGAAGTGCTTCTTCTTCATCCATATAGTCTCGAACAGTGATGGGTTGATGTGATTTGCTCCACCAATTTTTGAGACAAATTAATGCTTTGATCATCCTTGGGCTTAGTGAGCTTCTAAAAGGATCTAAAATTCGACCTCTTATAGAAAATGTCGCCTCAGAAGCAACAGTGGTGTTGCAAATTTAAGCTACGCAAGTATACGTAATCGGAATTTGTAATAAATCTAGGTAAGAACGAGTATCGTCCCACGAAGACTGATTTATCAATTACCAAATAATTAATCTCTAATTTCTATTTGGCTAACAAATTTTGATTTGTAAATTTTAAAAATGAAGAAAGCATAAACAAATGTAAATTGCAAAAATAAACTAACAGAAAGAACACAAGTTTAACACTGAAATTAAAGAAACATAAGAATTAATTCTATAAATAACGAATTAGGAAATTTAATCTCCTCTTCTATCCACTCTACTATTTCATTAATGCTACATTTCACAATCACTCTTCTTATTGAGATAGCAAGTTCTCAAAAGCATTTTATATTCAGATTAAGATATATAAAATTCGACCTAGATATGAATTTCTATATTTCTATGATAAACTCACATATAAGAAGCATTAAGATTGAAAACTCAAAAACTACATAAATTATATTGATATTCTCGTTCAATATTGAAATCTATGTTCAATCAAATATAGGATGTTTAAATCTCATCTTTAAGATTTTGACTCAAACTCATATGGATTATGTAAAAGATGGCCAATCAATCACATATAACAAACACAAATTGAAAGGATCTAAAAGAAGAATAAAGAAATGTCAACTTTGCATTAAATCATAGTAAAGTTTCAAGAGATTCAATTAAAAACCATAAGAATAAAATTAGTTCATCAACATAGCAAAGTAATCCAGAATACTAGAGTATAACATAAAGAAAATTAAAGAAGAAGAAGAAAAATTGTAGATTCAATCTCTGTAATTGCTCCCCAAAATGTTCTCCTTGCCTCCTTTGATGAAAAACTAGCCTCTTGCCTCCTTCCTTGTTTTCTGTCTCCCCTTTCTTTTTCCAAAACGTTCTTTAAAAAAAAAAATCTTTCACCCTAATTTTCCCTGTTAAAAGTCACAATTGGCCTTATTTTCAAAACGTGTACGGACACAAGCGCTGCAACTCAGCTTTCATGTGCCGCGGCCTTAGCACAATAGCCCCAAATCGAGTAGCCTCTGACTTCGATGGCGTCGCAGCCCAACATTTTTGCGTCGCGTCTCAAAAGGATACCGTCGTGACTCCACATTGAAACAAAGTGGCTCAAAATACATATTCAAATGGCTTAAATTTTTCATCCAATTATACAAACAGCATTCAATTCAATCTCATCGGCTTATCATTTTTAACTTGATGTGACAAAAACAACTCTAAACATCCTAAACTCACACAAAATAAAACACAACGACACACATGTAACACTAAAAACAACACAAAAGTAACTCTCCCTCAAAATGAATACAAACATTGTCACCAATGTTTAAAAGTAAAGCACAAGGAAGAAGACTTACTTGAAAAACACCAATACTCAAAGGACGGAGGCGGCAGAGGTGGTTAGTAAGGAGAAAACGGAGGTGGATGAGAAAATTATTGTTGGTCCTCTTTATTCATGGACCATCGATAAACCAGAGCATTAAGCCGGTCCATCTCATCAACCTCATAACCATGCTACTGCCCCATATAGTGATTCAAATGCAAACTCATGCCTTGATGCAACTGAATCGTGTACTATTTTGTTGGATTATATAATCCAACCGATGATGTGTTGCCTGTACATTATGGTCTATAAGACTACCAATGGCTAAAGGCGGGGGACCCTGTGGCCAGGCTTGCTCCTTAACTCCAACGCCAACATCCTCTTCCTCTTCATCTTCTACATCATCATCATTACTACGCGAATGTTTTGTTCTTGGCACAGTTGGTGGAGGTGTGAGTGATAGGGGTGGAAATTTTAAGACCTTGACGACAGTGAATGAAGCCATTGCTTTGCGGAGAATGTCACTATCAAGAGCCGGCACATCCCAAGTCTCACATAAATCCATTATCAAGGATCCATGACCTAAACCTCCCGTAGTAGTTAATCAGAAAATATCACGAATGCTCATACAAATCACTCAAACAATATCAATCGAGAAACCCTTCATAATGGCATAAACCAACAAGAGACAATCTTTGCAAATATCTGAGAAATGAGTGGAAGGTAGCAATCAAGCACTCACAAAATACGTCCAAGCACGAGGTACTGGGTTTAACTGATATCTCCACATGTGCTTGGCCACACCTTTTGAAAAAGTGAAATGAGCACCCAACATGCCTATTGTTTATGAGACTTCAACAAAATTAACCTCAATAAAATGGGCAAATTGATGATACTCATCATTAATCGCATCTAGAGATGGCAACCAAACAAGACATTTATGGCTTGTATGTGACGAGGGACTCATTTGACTCTACTAAAATCTTCTTGTTGTGCACCTTGTTTAGGGAAATCAACGTAAAATTCATAGACTAAGGAAGAGTTAGTCTTACTCATTTTCTTATCCACAAAAGCTTGCCATTTTCGCCGCTCAATTTCTGTCCTGATGATTTCATAAGTGGGGCTGTTCACATAGGGTTGGTCTTGGTATTCCATACCCCACTCTGGGACCAAAGAGCGTGCACACAAACACTTATACAAGTCAAATGTCTTTTTATTGAAAAAATTGTGAGCATCAAATTCATTTTGTGGTGTAGGTTGCGGTTGAGGAGGATTTCTAGAGGATGAGGCTTTGGATGATCGGGGTTGGTTTCTTTTCGAACCCATGATAACATTCTTCTCTAAAACCCAAATTTTCAATAAAAAATCCAGCAACACTTCCCCTAATTTTTTTCATTATCCCAATTTTTCAAAACAATACAAATTCCTCAAAAATCACTACACAATAGTCTCTGCCCCTCCCAATTACAAAATTATCCCAAAATCAAAAGCTTGATTCTTAACAAAAATTGTTGAAGACTACTTATATAATGCCCCAAAATCCCTAATAAGGTTTATGACCTTGATTAGGAGGCCGGGAGGGCCATAATTGATTTATTATATTATCAAATGATTATATGCATGTTTATGTGAATTATATTATGACATGATGATTAACGCATGCATATGGGTTCATATTTCATTAGAAGGGCATTTTGGTAATTTGGCCCGTTGAGGGCGTAATTGTGTATTTTCGTGCATGTGGGTGAGTTATGAATGGTACCACATTATATGTGGATTTGTTCGAGCCTTTTGGCATGAGACGATCATGAGATGCAAGTGTTCGGTCTGGTCATAACGAGTTTAAGTTCGGGGCTCGAGGTGAGTCTCGGGGTGATTTTAATGATTAGAACATTACCAAGAATTAAAGGTTAATGGGATATGATTTATTAGTATTTGAGAATATTGAGAATAACGGGAATTGAAGGGTGTTAATTATGATTAACGAAATAGGTGGGAAATGACAATTTTGCCCTTGGTGGCTGTTAAGGCTTTTATTTAGACTTGAGGGCATTCAGGTCTTTTCACCCTAAGTTTATAATTAGCCATTAGAAGGCTATGGAAGTGAACCAAAAACAGAGCAAAGGTTACTCTTCTCCCGTACCTCTTTTTCCTTCTTTTTCTTTCTGAGTTTTTGAGCTCTTTTTGAGGAACCAAGCCAAGGAACCAAGCTGTGATAAGCTAGGGTTATGCTATACCATTGAAGAGGGTGTGTTGCTGAGATTGAGGTGAGTTTTTAGCCATTAAAACTCTTGGTCCTGCTCTATTTTCATTTGAGTTTTAGTTGGGTTTGTGAGTTGGAAAGTTGAGTTTCAATGGATGTTTTTGGCTAGGGTTCTTGGGGTTGTGGTGCCTAGGACATGTGAGGATGGTTTTTGGGTTCATTTGGGACTTAATTTGATGTTTGGAAGCATTGGAATCAAGTTGGGAATGAAGGAGTCGAAGGAGAAAGGTTCAGGGGCACTTCAGGTTGGAAAGCGCTATAGCGCCCACAAAGGGGTGCTACAACGCTACCCAGGGTGGCTTTGGGGTGGTTTTGGTCTGTCTTGAGTGCTGGGGCACTAGGGGGGTAGCGCTACAGGGCTACCCTGCTTCTTCAAAATCCTGTTTTGAGTGTTTTTAAGGGTTTTTGGCTTGGGGTTTCAATCCTTAAGGCCCAGGATCGAATATACTCACCGTGTGGGTACATTTCGGGGTCCCGAGAGTGGTGTTTATATCAAGACTCTATTTTTGATGATTTTCATTAATCATAGATTGTATTTCGTTATGAATAGGTGATCGCTTAAGGATTAAAATGTCGATCGTTCTCAAGGGTCGTTTTTGTTCTAATTCTCGCTCGAACCAGAGGTAAGAAAACTGCAGCCTGTGTATATGTGACATGCATGGTTATTCTTGATGCATGTTGGATGTTTAAATATAATGCATGTGATTCACGAGAAACATGTGATTAGGACATGCCATGAATATTGAATATGAGATTGTTCAGAGCTTGAGCCTCTATGTTTATGCATGATCCTAATTATGCTAGCAATTATTAAGTAAGTATGCTGAATGCCCTGTATTTAGATATTTGACATATGATATATGTTTGGTAGCATTGCTTACTTGTGTATGGCACTGACTAGTTAGGGTCGGCACTGGTCGCGTAATACTGACCTGAGAGTCAGAAATGGCATAAGCGTCATGAACGCAGAGCCGATAAAAGATTCGATCTAATCGATATCAGCGCTGAATGACTCTGGGAGCATTGATGCTGGACTGACCCGAAGGTCGATGAAAATTATAAGCATTTGACTAGTCTAGGACTAGTTACTCAGAGCCAGGGCCAAAGGCCTAGGTGATTGTTTGTCACGTGGCTAGGGAGAAGAATCCCATGGATGTGACTCTATGGTCATGCGATAGGTTATATTGGTGACTAGTTCATCAAACACCTATCTTGTTTAAGCTAGTGAAATGATCACTTATCTACAAAGCCCCGGTGTCCCTATCGTCACATGGCTAAGGGAGCGGAATCCCATGTTAGTGACCTTGTGGTCACTCGGTAGGTTTATGCTGGTGACTGTTTCACCAGATACCTATCTTGTTTAAGCTAGTGAAAGGATCGTTTATTTATAAAGGGAACGGAACCCACCTTAGTGACTTGTACAACTGTCACTCTTCTATTTAGGGCTATAAGCCCCGCATGGTTACCGGAACCACCAGTGTTAAATCACTTATTTGATTAGGATTGACTTGATAGCCATCCACTCAGGAGGGCAGGATTCCTTATCCTAGATACCCATCATTACGTGAACTTATTTGCCTGCTTGAATAAGGCTATATCTGCTAGGTGTGTGCCTTATGATTTGGTGACATGTTATTACTGAACATGAGCATATTAAGTTTTCTTGCTAGGCTTCGGCTCACGAGTGCTATGTGGTGCAGGTAAAGGCAAAAGAAAGCTAGACCATCCTTGAGTTGGAGAGCTTAGGTGACGATGTGTACATATGCGGCTGCTCGACTGCCACAACCGAGGGTTGAAAGAGGAACTAGGGTTAAATCCTGTTTTGCCGCTTAGATCGGCTGGTTGTAAATATTTTCTTATAATAGACCTTTAAATTATATTTTTGGGATCCCAATGTATACAGTAAACGTTATAATGAAACGTTATATCTTAACCAAAATTTTTAATCCCTAAACTGGTAATCATACTTAGTTACATGATTTTGGCCAAATGACTCGATTAGCAAGTTTAGCACTGTTTATAAGGCACACTGTAACGGTCCCTGGAGTTTAGGGTGTTACAACTTGGTATCAGAGTGAGCCAAGGTTTATGGGTTCCTGAAGACAAGCTGGGCATGTACACTTGTCACTGAAGATAGCTTCACTCGGGGAATGGTAACTATTTCTGTAGTTATGTGTTTAGCTGCTTAAATAGAATGCAAATGCTTTACCTGCACATTGTAACAGGGAGCATGAGATTCTGATAGAGCCTGACTCTTGACTATATGATTATATGCTCTGTGAATATGTATATGAATATGATCATATGACTACCTGCTCCATGAAAGTATATAATTGTAATATTTGCATGCCAGAGTTGGAGGCATGGTGTGAATGTTGGAAGAGCAGGGATTATAATTGATGTATGAATGCCATGGGCATGTTTTTAGCACTGCAAGTGGTTTGTGAATGTGGTGTGGTAAGATTGGTCCCGCGGGGAAAGCTCTTGATATGCTCATCATGATTAATGGGTCAAGTTATTGACTCCAAATTCAATCAGCAGGTTTATATCCAAGGTAGATAATGAGGCCTGGTGGTGGTTATGATGAGGCTGGGAGTTACAACCAGGGTATTAGTTCTTCATCTGCTCCTATTAATTTTCAGCAGATGTTCATAGATTTGCAATCAAGATTGCAGAGGCATGAGGAAGAGATTAGGTGTCTGAAGCAACAACAGAATCTTTTGGGGAGCACTTCTTCCTTTGTTAAGCTAGAAGTGGCACCAGCTTTGGCTCAGCCTAGGGTTGAGAGCAGATGGGAATTTCTCTGTGGAAGATTCCATGAGTATTACCCTCCAGTCTTCGAGGGAGGCCTAGATCCATTCGGAGCTGAGCAATGGATGGGCATGATCAGTTCCATTCTTGACAGTATGGGGCTGGTAGGTCATGATAGGGTGGCTTGTGCAACATTTTTATTGCGAAATGATGCCCGGACGTGGTGGGAAGTGGTGTCCCAGACACGTGATACAGCTATGATGGATTGGAAAGAATTTAGGCAGCTGTTCAATGAAAGGTATTACTGTGATGCGGCCCAGATTGCTAAGATGAACGAGTTTATGAACCTGGTTCAGGGCAATGCAACAGTAACCGAGTATGTTAATAGATTTGATGGGTTGGTCGAGTTTGCTTTTGACATGGTACCCACAGATATAGCTCAGAAGGAAAGGTTTGTTCAAGGATTGAATTCCGGAATAGCTCAGGGCATTAGAGTTGCCCCAGTGCATGAAGTCTCTACTTATGCTCAGGTGGTAGAGAAAGCTCTGCTGTTGAGAGCATAAGAGATGAGAAGAGGAGTGCTAGGGATCACTGAGCTCGGATAGTGGTACCTCCACTTATTAGAGCAAGCAAGAATGAAAGCTAGAAGAAAATTTATCCAATATGCACTTGGTGCAAGAAGCGTCATCTGGGAGAATGCCGAGAAAAGGCATGTTTTGCATGTGATATGGTTAGGCATATCATGAAGAATTTCCCAAGGCTAAGAGAGGATGAGCAGAAGGGGATGGACAGCTCGACTCTAGCTCGAGTGTTCGTTCCGATGCAGTCTAAATTTGAGACTGAGACTAGTTCCTCGGGGGTGGCAGGTTAGCTTTTTAGTTCTGATCTTTGTATTGTGCTGACTTATTTGGTGCCTTGCTGGTCCTTATTTGTTGCATATAGAGAGGCATTAAGTTGCTATACAAGTCATATGGTTATGTTATGATGGAAAAGTGATACTGTATTGGTGATTTAAGAGAAGAGGTGAGTTATTGTGGAAAGAACTCATCAGTGGTTTTGATGAGTTGGTTATGACTGAATGGCTTTGGTATGATCCGGGGTATGGATTGGTAAAGTAACTATGGGGCAATGCTAAATTGTAAAGAAATGATAGTAACTCTTGGGCTTGAGAGTGGGAAGCCTTGAGACAATTGGCACAGTGTATGGATTTTGTATGCTTATGACATCTGTATTGAGAGCTAGAGTTTTATTGCAAGAAGATGCATAGAACTCTTAGTTAGTGTGGTGGATACCACATAGATTGTGCCAGCGGGATCAGAACAGACTGGATTAGTCTGTGAGTTTCTGGATGTACTTCCAGGGAATTTGCCAGGGTTTCCCTTGTGTGAAAAGATAAAATGGTGGTTGGTTTGGTGCCAGGGATGGATTCGGGTTTAGGACACTGTTTTGAATGGCTCAGCAGAGTTGTAATAATTAAAGGTTTAGTTATTGAGTAATATGGCGTTCTCCAAGGTGGATCTTTGATCTGGTTAGTACCAGCTAGAGATCAGGGAAGAGAATATGCAAAAGTATGTTGTTATATCAGATAAGGGCACTGGGAGTGCTGAGTTATGATTTAAGAGTTTGATTAATGCTGAGTTGTCTTGTTGAGTCAGAAGGATAGAGCATTCAAAGGTTTATTTGAATGAGATTTGTGATCGTCTTGGATGATGGTATTGTGGTGTATTCTCTGCGGAGATTTGCCAAGGTTAAGGAATGCCTTAGGGACAGGAGTTTCCTTTGGTAGTAAGGATGTTACATGTGCCTTGGGAAAGAGATCAGAGTCTTCTTGTAGATCAGGATTAGTTTGGAGGTTGTTATGACACCTCAGTGACAAAGAAAACTGATTGCCTATGCAACGTGTTGGTTAAAGGATCTGACCAGAACTATAATAGAGTTTCTGGTGGGCCAGGTGGCCAGATTTATGCTTGAGATGACTATCACAGAAATGATTAAAAAGGAAAGCAATTAAGTGAACCACAGATAGGAAGATTGAGGAGAATGTCTTAGTTGGATTAGCTAAGGATTATACAGTGTCAGATATGAGTTTATTGTGGTATAGAGATCAGATTTGGGATCTGATGGACACTAGGATTAAATGGGAGATTCTGGATGAATCTCATGTTACTCTCCTATTCTCTTCATTCAGGCATCCTGTCAGTGTATCAGAGTTTGAAAGCTTTTATGTGATGGACTGAGATGGATAAGGGCATAATGGAATGCGGGGTAAGGTTCTTAACCTGTTAGCAGGTCAAAACAAAGTATCAGAAATCAGTAAGACCATTGTAGCCTTTGAGTATTCTATAATGGAAATAAGGAAACATTGCGATGGGTTTCGCAGTGGGGCTGCCCAGGATAGTGGGTCAGCATGATTTGATTTGGGGTCATCATGGACTAGTATTTGAAGTGAGTTCACTTCTGTCAGTAAGGACAAGTAACACAGCTGATCAGTGATCAGATCTCTATGTGAAAGAGATAGTGCGCCTTCATGAAATTCAAGGTCTATCTTATCAAATGAAAACTCTATTGTTGTCTCCAGGTCTTGGAGAGGTTAAGGAAGGTGATAAGTGTATAGATGGAATTCAGTATAGTTCATTATTCTCAGACTGATGGTTAATCAGAGGGAGAAAGAGAGAGTTATCCAGTATTGGAAAGGTACCTTATGAGATGAGGTATGTTGAGAATGCTTAGCACTAGTTCATTGGAATGAGATGGGTGAGGTGTTGATTCTGGATCATGTGATGGTTCAGGGGACCATTGAGATTATTAGAGGTTAGAGCGTGAATGCTCACTTCTCAGAGTAAATGGAAAATTTTTACTAAATTGAAAAGCAGGAACATGGAGTTCCAAGTAGAGGATTGTATCTTCCTTAAAGTATCACCATGGAAAGGGGTGAGGAGTTAAGGGCAAGCTGAACCCTAGATTATCTTGGCAGTTGAGTCCTGGATAGGACTGGTTAGATTGACTTTGGATTAGCCTTATCTTTGGCACTGTCAGTTGTATACAGTATGTTATGTATTTCCATGCAGTGGACATGGGTTAAAAGGAACTCATGAGTTGAGTCATAAGAATCTGAAGGTTGAGGTTAGGTATTCCAGTAAGGAATAGCCAGTTCAGATTGTAACAGAAGAAATAAGGTTCTGAGGAACAAAGTGTACCTTGGGTTAAGGTATGTTGTAGAAACAGTGAGGTCGAGGGAGCGACCTGGGAAACTGGAATCAGTTGTGCGGAATTCTTATTCCGGGTAGTTAAGATAAATTTCGAGGACAAAATTTCTGTAAGGAGGGGATAGTTGTAATGCCCCAAAATTCCTAATAAGGTTTAGGACCTTGATTAGGAGGCCAGGAGGGCCATAATTGATTTATTATATTATCAAATGATTATATGCATGTTTATGTGAATTCTATTATGATATGATGATTAACGATTGCATATGGGTTCATATTTCATTAGAAGGGCATTTTGGTAATTTGGCCCGTTAAGGGCGTAATTGTGTATTTTCGTGCATGTGGGTGAGTTATGAATGGTACCACATTATATGTGGATTTGTTTGAGCCTTTCGGCATGAGGCGATCATTAGATGCAAGTGTTCGGTCTGATCATAACAGGTTTAAGTTTGGGGCTCGGGATGAGTCTCGGGGTGATTTTAATGATTAGAACATTACTGGGAATTAAAGGGCAATGGGATATGATTTATTGGTATTTGAGAATATTGGGAATAACAGGAATTGGAGGGTGTTAATTATGATTAACGAAATAGGCAGGAAATGACAATTTTACCCTTGGTGGCTGTTAAGGCTTTTATTTAGACTTGAGGGAATTTAGGTCTTTTCACTCTAAGTTTATAATTATCCATTAGAAGGTTGTGGAAGTGAACCAAAAACAGAGCAAAGGTTACTCTTCTCCCGTACCTCTTTTTCCTTCTTTTTCTTTATGAGTTTTTGAGCTCTTTTTGAGGAACCAAGCCAAGGAACCAAGCTGTGATAAGCTAGGGTTATGCTATACCATTGAAGAGGGTGTATTGCTGAGATTGAGGTGAGTTTTTAGCCATTAAAACTCTTGGTCTTGCTCTGTTTTCATTTGAGTTTCAGTTGGGTTTGTGAGTTGGAAAGTTGAGTTTCAATGGATGTTTTTGGCTAGGGTTCTTGGGGTTGTGGTGCCTAGGACATGTGAGGATGGTTTTTGGGTTCATTTGGGACTTAATTTGATGTTTGGAAGCATTGGAATCAAGCTGGGAATGAAGGAGTCAAAGGAGAAAGGTTCAGGGGAGGGGCGCTACAACGCTACCCAGGGTGGCTTTGGGGCGGTTTGGATCTGTCTTGAGCGTTGGGGCGCTAGGGGGGTAGCGCTGCGTTTTTCAAAATCCTGTTTTGAGTGTTTTTAAGGTTTTTTGGCTCGGGGTTTCAATCCTTAAGGTCCGGGATCGAATCTACTCACCGTGTGGGTACATTTCGGGGTCCCGAGAGTGGTGATTAGATCAAGACCCTATTTTTGATGATTTTCATTTATCAGAGATTGTATTTTGTTATGACTAGGTGACCGTTAAAGGATTAAAAGGTTGATCGTTCTCAAGGGTCGTTTTTGTTCTAATTCTCGCTCGAACCAAAGGTAAGAAAATGGCACCCTGTGTATATGTGACATGCATGGTTATTCTTGTGCATGTTGGATGTTTAAATATAATGCATGTGATGCACGAGAAACATGTGATTAGGACATGCCATGAATATTGAATATGAGATTGTTCAGAGCTTGAGCCTTTATGTTTATGCATGATCCTAATTATACAAGCAATTATTAAGTAAGCATGCTGAATGCCTTGTATTAAGATATTTGACATATGATATATGTTTGGTAGCATTGCTTACTTGTGTATGGAACTGACTAGTCAGGGTCGGCACTGGTCGCGTAATACTGACCTGAGAGTCAAAAATGGCATAAGCGTCATGAACGCAGGGCCGATAAAAGATTACATCTAATCGATATCAGTGTTGAATGACTCTGGGAGCATTGATGCTGGACTGACCCGAAGGTCGATGAAAATTATAAGCGTTTGACTAGTCTAGGACTAGTTACTCAGAGCCAGGGCCAAAGGCTTAGGTGACTGTTTGTCACGTGGCTAGGGAGAAGAATCCCATGGATGTGACTCTATGGTCATGTGATAGGTTATATTGGTGACTAGTTCATCGAACACATATCTTGTTTAAACTAGTGAAATGATCACTTCTCTACAAAGCCCCGGTGACCCTATCGTCACATGGCTAAGGGAGCGGAATCCCATGTTAGTGACCATGTGGTCACTCGGTAGGTTTATGCTGGTGACTGTTTCACCAGATACCTATCTTGTTTAAACTAGTGAAAGGATCGCTTATTTATAAAGGGAACGGAACCCACCTTAGTGGCTTGTACAACCGTCACCCTTCTATTTAGGGCTATAAGCCTCGCATGGTTACCGGAACCACCAGTGTTAAATCACTTATCTGATTAGGATTGGCTTGATAGTCATCCACTCAGGAGGGCAGGATTCCTTATCCTGGATACCCATCATTACGTGAACTTATTTGCCTGCTTGAATTAGGCTATATCTGCTAGGTGTATGCCTTATGATTTGGTGACATGTTATTTTTGATCATGAGCATATTAAGTTTTCTTGTTGGGTTTCGGCTCATGGGTGCTATGTGGTGCAGGTAAAGGCAAAAGAAAGCTGGACCATCCTTGAGTTGGAGAGCTTAGGTGACGATGTGTACATATGCGGCTGCTCGACCGCCACGACCGAGGGTTGAAAGAGGAACTAGGGTTAAACCCTATTTTGCCGCTTAGATCGACTGGTTGTAAATATTTTCTTGTAATAGACCTTTAAATTATATTTTTGGAATCCCAATGTATACAGTAAACGTTCTAATGAAACGTTATATCTTATCAAAATTTTTTTATCCCTAAACTGCTAATCATACTTAGTTACACGATTTTGGCCAAATGACTCGATTAGCGAGTTTAGCATTGTTTATAAGGCACACCGTAACGGTCCCTGGAGTTTAGGGCGTTACAACTTACTTGTAGAGAAAAGTACTCCAAGACTTCAGTGAGCCCACATTGCTTTAAGAACCATCTTGAATGGAGGATTCCTTTCTATTTTCTACCTAGGGTTTGGATTGGGAGAAATAGTTGATTTTTGGGGAGCTTTTAGGGGTAAAAGTTTGATGGGTGATGATTCATGGAAGTTGAAATGGAAGGGAGAAAATGATGAAAATGGGGGTATGGGTCGGAGTGTATAGAGAGAATGGGAGAAAATGGCAACGAGAAGTGTGAAATTTTTTGGGCCTTTTTGCCTTAAAAACCATTTGTTGTCGAAGTAGCGCTGCAGCTCTTGTCTTTGGGTGCTGCAACCTGTGTTTTTTTTTGTTTGGAAAAATTCAACTCCAAGCGTCGCAACTCTCTTCCTCTGTGCTGTGGCTCGTGTTTTCTAGCCGAAAAGAAAAAGGTCGCTAGAAGTCCCCTAGTCGTGGCTCTTGACACTTAAGTCGCGACTCAAATTACTTCGAAAATAAAGGGGCGGCTCAAAATCCCCACAGTAACGCTTTCTACGGTTCAAAATTTACAAGATTAATTCCAAAACAAAATGAAACAAAAATTAAAATTGTTCAAAAATAAAACAAAAATGAAAAATAAATTATAGTAAAATAATTAAATGATTGGGCTGCCTTGCAATAACGCTTTGTTTAACATCATTAGCTAGACGTTTTCCTTCACTTCATACCGGCTTCAACATGATGATAGACTTGACTTGATCAACGGGACCATCCAAGTATGACTTCACTCATTGACCATTTACCTTAAAAGTCTCATTATTTTTGTTCTGTAATTCCACCACTCCATAAGGAAATACCTTTACTATAGTATAGAGTCCAGACCATCTTGACTTAACTTTCCTGGGAATAGCTTCAACCTAGAATTGAACAATAACACTTGCTGCCCAGGTTGAAACTCCTTGCGAACAAGATTTTGATCATGCCAAGCTTTAGTACGCTCTTTATAGATCTTAGCATTCTCATAGACCTCGTTACAAAACTCCTCCATCTCATTAGCTCTAACGACCTATGATATCTTGCTGTTGTGGCATCCATATTCAACTCCCTCATTGCCCAGTATGCTCCATGTTCCAATTCCATAGGTAAATGACAAGCTTTTCCAAAAACTAATCGGTAGGATGACATGCCAATAGGAGTTTTGTATGCAGTCCTGTATGCCCATAATGCATTATCTAGTTTCTTAGACTAGTCTCTTCTTGATCTGTTGACTGCCTTTTCAAGGATACTTTTGACTTCTCTATTTGACAATTCCATTTGACCATTGATTTGAGGATGGTATGGCAGAGCGGTTCTATGATGAACACCATAACAAGCAAGCAAGGAATCCATCATCTTGTTACAAAAATGGCTGCCTTCGTCACTTATTAACGCCCTAGGCATGCCAAAACAAGTGAATATATGCTTGTGCAAGAAATTTAGTACCACCTTGCTGTCATTTGTAGGTGTTGCAGCTGCTTCCACCCATTTAGATACATAATTCACCGTTAGCAGGATGTACTTGTTATTGTAAGATGATGGAAAAAGGTCCTATAAAATCGATACCCCATACATCAAATATTTTCACCTCAAGAATCCCAAGTAAAGGCATCTCATCTCTCCTTGAAATACTGCCAACTCATTGACATCGATCACAAGCTTTCACAAAGGTATTCACATATTTCTACAATGTAGGCCAATAAAACCACACTGTAATACCTTTGCAGCTATCCTTGTTGCTTCGAAATGACCACCACAATGGAAAATATGACCATGAGTCAAAATCGACACCATCTCATCTTCAAGTGCACAACGATGAATAATCTGACCTGTGCAATGCTTGTATAAGATGGGCTCTTCCCAATAATAATGCTTCACCTCAGAGTAAAATTTCTTGAGCTGTTGCCTTGATTTCTTTGGATGTACAACTTTTGCTATAAAAAAGTTGACATAATCTGCATACCATGGCACCACTAGATTTTCACTTACCTGAAACAGTTGCTCATAGGGAAAATGATCATTTATTTGTACTTACTTTGCATTTTGACTTTCCTCTACCTCAAGCCTTGATAAATGATCTGCTACAAGATTCTATGTACCTTTTTTTTTATCCCGAATCTCCATGTCAAACTCTTGAAGTAATAATACCCATCAAATGAGACGGGGCTTGACATCTTTCTTAGTCATCAAATACTTAATCGCTGAATGGTCCGTATAGACAACCACCTTATTACCAATAAGGTATGGTATGAATTTATCACATGCAAACACTATAGTGAGATGTTCCTTTTCGGTAGTAGCATAATTCATTTGAGCATCATTCAAAGTTCTACTCACATAGTATATGGACCGGAATACCTTATCCACTCTCTACCCCAAAACTGCCCCCACTGCGTGATTGCTTGCATCACACATTAATTCGAATGGTAAGTCCCAGTTCGGTGCAACAACTGTAGGTGTTGTAGTTAACTTCTCTTTAAGTGTCTTAAGAGCATGAAGGCACTCGTCGTTGAAGTCAAACACAACACCATTCATTAACAAGGTAGAAAGCGACTTTGAAACTTTAGCAAATCTTTGATAAACCTTCTATAAAACCCTGTATGCCCAAGGAAACTTCTAACCCCTTTCACTGAAACTGGAGGTGGTAAATTCTCTATAGTGGAAATTTTTGCTCGATCCACCTCAATACCTTTGCTAGAAATCTTGTGCCCAAGAAAAATTCCTTCTTTCACCATGAAGTGACATTTTTCTCAATTCAAAACCAGATTAGATTCCTTACACCACTGCAACACTGCCTCTAAGTGCTTCAAGCTTTCATCAAATGAGGACCCAAACACTGAAAAGTCATCCATAAAAATCTCGATACTTTTCTCCACCACGTTAGAGAATATTGCCATCATACACCATTGGAAAGTAGCAGGGACATTGTAGAGCCCAAATGGAATTCTCCTGAAAGCAAATGTGCCATGTGGACATGTAAAAGTCGTCTTCTCCTGTTCCTTTGGTGTAATAGCAATCTGATGGTACCCTGAATAACCATCCAGAAAGTAGTAGTAGCTATGGCCTGCTAGCCTATCAAGCATCTGATCTAGAAAAGGCAAAGGAAAATGATCCTTCTTTATTGCCTTATTCAGCTTGTGGTAGTCAATGCATATTCTCAATCTCGTCATAGTTCTAGCCAAGATGAGCTCATTATTGTCATTCTTCACCACATTCATACCACCCTTCCTTGCAACCACTTGCACCGGGCTTACCCATTTACTGTCAGAAATTGGATAAACCACACAATTGTCTAACCATTTGAGAATTTGTTTCCTTACCACCTCCTTCATAGTTGGGTTCAATCTCCTTTGAGCTTCTATAGTGGGCTTGCTATCTTCTTCCATAAGAATTTTATGCATCACTGTTGAAGGACTTATCCCTCTAATGCCTAATAGCCCATTTATGAGCCCTCAAAACTCTGAACAACTTTTTCATCTCCACTCTAGAAAGACACGAGGACACAATCACTGGCATGGTTTCATTCTCACCCAAATAAGCATAACAAAGGTGGTTTGGCAATGCCTTTAACTCTAACCCCGGTGGCTTTTCAATAGAAGGCAATGGTCTTTTAGGCCCTTGTCTTGACTCTTCATATTTCTTTCGATAGTATGGCCCATAAGAATTCATCCACTTGACATAATCCATGACCTCAACGTCATCACAATCCTCCTCCTCAAGCTATGTCAAAACCACCTCAAGAGCATCGTTGCTCACATTCGTTTCAGAAACTACCCCTTCTATCACGTCAACAGAGTAACAACTATCACTTGCTCTAGGATACTTCATTGCCTTGAACACATTAAAAACCACTTCTTCACCCTATACTCGGAGCCTCAACACACCTTTCTGAACATCAATAAGTGCTTGCCCCGTGGCCAAGAATGGTCTTCCAAGAATAATTGGGACATCAATATCCTCTTCCATGTTTAGAACAATGAAGTCTGCCAGAAAAATGAACTTATCCACCTTCACTAACACATATTCAATGATACCCCTTAGATGCTTCACTAACTGATCTGCTAATTGTAAAGTCACTGTTTTAGGCCTTGCTTCACCCAAACCAAGCCGACGAAAAACAGATAAGGGCATCGGATTTATACTCACCCCTGTTGCGACATTTAATAGCTATGCAAATTTAGTTCATAATCATCATTCTAAACATAAACAACAATGGAAAATAACATAGAATTCAAAGGTAAAAGAAAAAGAACTGTTGAAAATAATTGGTGGTGCTCCATGGTGTATTCCTTGCTCCCCAAAAAGTATGGTTTTTTTTCTTTCTTTCAAAATTAGGTTTATAACCTAATTTTTCTTTCTGAAGCAATGTAGGCCGCAACCCAGCTATTCAAGCACCGCAGCTCGTGTCCCAAAAATTGGCTCCTTCATTTAGGTGGGCCGCGACCCATCTTTTGCTCTGCCACAACCAATGCAAATTTTTTTGGGCATGAGAATCCTTTAGCGCCGCGGCCCCTCCTTCTAGTGCCGCGGCCCATGCTAAACCTTGAAAACAAGCATTCTATAAAGGACCTGGTCGCAGCGCCACTAAGCCGTGCCGCGACCCTTAATAACTTCTTCAGTTTTAAACACTTTTTGTCTCGAAAATTCACCAAAGCCATAAAATATCTTGAAGACTCATCTTTTCATGGAAACAACATCAAAGAGTCAAATTTTCATCATTTTTCTGCCAATTTTCTTCATTTGCTCTTTTCCTTTATTTATTGACTAAAACCTGAAAAACAACAAAAAAACAAGCGTAATACTGTATTAAATAATAGAAAACTTAAATAAAAACTATCTAAAATACAACCTAAACACAACACAAAACGAGACTCAACAAACTCCCCCAAACTTAACCTTTACTCGCCCTCGAGTAAAGACTCACACTAAACTGACAAAACTAGAAAACTCAAAAACACAGATGACACAAACTTATGAATCAAGTCAACAACAATGAATTAGCTTCAATTGCAGAAAATCTCACGCAAAAATCCAAAATCCTGATTTGTAGAAACAATCTAGAATTTTAGTTAAACCACACCGATAACTTGATTCAATCCAAAAATGCCTATGCAACGATAACTACAAAAATTACTCAACAATTGAATCATATGTATGCATGTCAAAACTTACCATCAAACCATCAGACCTTTGGTCCATATGCTTGCATTGTTCATCACTCTCCACTAATGGAGACAAAATATGCTCACGAATCACTAGGACTTTAGGCTCATAACAATAGGCTTAGGCAATGGGTATATATATGTCATTTAGGCTCCAAATTACCATAAGCATATGAACTTACAAACCAACAATTTACCCAAACAATTTCCAAAGAAAACCCCATATAAACCCAAGTAAAAGTTGAGAAACACTTATTTCACTTGATCATTCATTTATATATTTATTTATTTTTGAACAAACTAAACTCCCCCAAACTTGCTTTTGTGAAAGCATAACAAGAGTGTAGCTTGGATTTTCAAATTTCTTTTATTTTTCTTTTATTTTGCTTTCTTTCAATTCTCAACTGTTTTACTCTTCATTACAATACACTAAATTACAAAACTAATCACATCCCATTACAGTTTATTCCCCTTTATTTATCGATATGCTCATAGTAATTGGGTAAAGGAATATCTCACAATTGGTGTCAAACAACAAAGAGGATAATTTTAGGCTCAACAAGGGTAACAATGGAAAATTACTTTTAGGTTGGCTTGAAAGGCTCAAACGTTCCAAGAAATTTCCTAAATCACTTTCCTAAGAATATCTCATCTAGGATTTCATCTCAAATGATAAAAAAGCAAGTTCTAGGTTCATTCATTCATCAAACCACAAGCCAATTTTTAACAATGCATACATTCAAATTTAAATTGCAAATAATTTTTCATTCATGGCTAAACATTCATTTTTATTTCATGGATCGAAACAAGCTACCAATGAAGTCAAACCAAGCACACAGATTCAATTAATCAAAAATTTGCATGACATTTTCTTCCATGTCACAGGCTAGCATTGACAACTTGATTCACACAAACATGACACTCTAAACATCCTAGACACAACAACATAGTAAATAAAAGACTAACCAAATACAATACACAACTAAAACACAAAAACAACTATTGACGCCGTTTTTCGTCAACTTAAATAGGAGAGCAATTAAATAAGAAAATATTGGAGGAAATAAACAAGAATGAACCCAAGAGGTTTTTTACGTGGTTCAGCAGTTAAATCTGCCTAGTCCACGAGTCTCTGTTATTAGAATTTGGGAGTTTTCTGGAAACTTTTCAGAGAATAGTTGCCCAGAGTTTTCTCTCCAGAAATCAGAAATTCGTCCCTACGAATGGAACTTCCTTCTCTATTTATAGAGAAGGTTTCCAGAATTCATTCTCACATATCACGGGAAAATATTCTGTGAATCAATTAATATAATGCTATTTAATTCATTATTTCCTATATACATGGAAACATCCCATAAAATGTGGGATCAGATAACAGATTAAATAATATCCCTTAAACATCGGGATTGTACAACAATAAATATGTTCACATATTACTGATAAACTCAGATACATGATTCATCAAATCTTCGAGACCAGCAGTTGATTATGAACCCGCCGAGACTATCAGTCAATCACGAGCTCATCGCCTAAATTTTCCTACGCTCGGAACAAGTAAACATTGATGATGTTGCCACATTCGAACTCACACATTCTGAGCTTGAACTAGCCTGGAAGGCAAGAGATGGTTCAGGGGTATATACAAGTGTCACACCATGCCATTTACGAGCTTAGAGCATTTTCGAGGCTACATATCCCTTGTGCCTTCAAGGTTGTTGTTTACAAAAATGGCTTAACCCACGGTGACCGCGTCTATTTCGAGCTTACACCTATGGAGCCTAGATTTCGGGATCACAATCTCATGCTCGAAATCTGGGTGTAACATTTTTCCCCCTCAAAAGTATCAGTTCGAATCCTATGAGAATGAAACTTTTGAACTGCCCTCCTTGGAAACTGTACTATTAATTGTACTCAAGTATGGACATACATCAGCCAGGGATTGATTAATCAGGTACTCGAGTGCCTTTTCACCTTTCCCACGTCTATTCGTCTGTCGCCACTACTCTATTTGTACCTGACCGTTGGATCAGATACGAAATTTGGTTAAGGGCTCGGATTTACCCGACCTTTGACATTCCTTGGGGCCTATAAATACCTCCCCATCATCTTCCTTATTTTACTTTCCCGCTTTGAGTTTTAGAGAAAAAAGAAGAAAAAACAGGAACTGAAGTTGGCTCTGTTCTTGCATGTTTTCCAAACCGAAGAAACAAAAACCTCTTAACATCTACGACTTCGTGAAGGCTTTCCTACAACCACTTCTTCGATCGTCAATTTCTCTGTATCCACCAGCTACATTGTGTAAGTTATAGATCCTTATTCACCTGTTTTTTTTTTTTCCTTTTTACATGTTTCTTTTTGTAAAAATGGCATTCTTGGTTTCTACCAGATTTATAAGGTCTCGCTCTTGCATTAAGCAAGTTTTATGATTTGAGTAATTTTGGCATGTTTAGAATCAAGGTTTGAACTGAAAAATTTAGGGTAGAAATGTGTAAAAATGAAGCTTTTCTGGTAATGGGGGATTTCGTGTAGCTTAAGAAATAGGGTTTTGGAATTAGGGTTTTTAAACTACACGTTTCCCAAAAATATCATCTTTTTGAGTAACCGCCAACTTTTTTCCCTAAAAATCTGGGATTCTCGAAAGTAAATCCACCGTCCCCCCTTCACGTCGAATACACGCTCGGGCTCGGCTTTTTCAATAACTCAAGTTTCTTTCAAACCTGATCTTGTTCTTTTGATTAAGCTTATTCCATCGTCTCGAGCACTCGAGCTTGAACCATCTCAATTTTTATCCTTAATTTCTTGTGTGCCTGGCCTTCACCCTTTTTCTTTCTTGCTAGATGTTGCATAATTTGGAAAAACAGTGGGGGTCATTACTCGTGATTCCTTATTCACCGATGATTAAGCCAAAATACCAAACGAAAATAGATCGATTTTTTTTCATTCCCGAGGAAGTGAGTCGCCCTTTACTCGGAATCAGCAGCTGATTCATGAGCACGAATTGAGGTGTGAGCAAGAGGATACTCGAGCTCACTTTCGACGCCAAATCGACGAGGACGAAGAGAGAAATAGGAAAAAACTTCGGGTTGCAATCTATCCAGACCCAGACCCCGAGCCCAGACCAATTCCTCTTGAACCTACGCTTAAAGTAACGGTCGCTTTCAAGCCGGGTGATCTTAAATTCTTGTTGATGGAGGAATCAAAAAATCATCCATCCACCTTGTAGCTGACCGCCATTCCCACCTCGATGGGAGAATTTTTCAAGGTCGAGCATTATTGGAGCTCGATTTTCTTCATTGGGGGCAAATAACCAACATCCTAGCTCGCCATGGCCTAGTATTGTCAAGCTCGCTAAGGTGCCGAGGTACCACTTCCAGCGAGAAAATTTGCTTTGCTCCGAGCGATGGCCGCCCTGACAATAAATTGAAGCTTGTGGCCTGGAGTCGCGAGCATATGAAGGCAGGGGCTCTATTTCCCCTGAAGTCCTTTTTTAAGGACTTTCTGGATTTTGTTGGGCTCACGCCCTTCCAACTCCAGACCAACTCATACAGGGTCTTGTCAACCCTGAGGTTATTGTACCATGAGCTAAAGTGGGAAGGACCTTCGCCAAGAGAGATTCTGTATCTCTTTCATTTGAAAAGCAACCCTTCCCGAGCTCGGGGAGGAGATGGCTTATACTACCTTTCGAGCTATCCTAGGGAGAAGAAGATCTTCGAGGACATACCCAACCATCCCCCCAACTTCAAGTTGGCCTTCTTCTGGACAGACGACCTGGCTCCCTCCAAATATTATTCATTCAGACGAATTCATAAGTCTACGCTCCTTTTTCTTTTCATACTCGACTTTTGCTTAGGCTTGAATTACTCATAATGTATTCAATTCTCTAGCCAACTATCACTGTCCTACTCCCACAGACGAGATGGAGCATAAGGGAATTTGGCTCCAGCTTCCATATGGCAAGCACTCCCTGTCTTATCTTCCTCATGAAGATAAGCTTCGAGCCTGTGGTCTCCTGGAGAAGGACTAGTCAACAGATGACACTGCCTACAAGAAGTATTCCAAGTGGAAGTTTGTGCCTCTCCCAACCGACAAGATTCCTCTAAGGCAAAGCTCAAAGGCACGATCCTCAGCTCGCCATTGCAGAAGTCCATGCTCAGGGAACGATGCCAATGATGACGCCTTGAGCTTGAGTGACAGAGGTAAGGTCATTCTCAGCTTGGCCTTGTGGTCTCCTTCCCTCCTTAAGCATAAACCTGACACCCTGATCTTATGCCCAGATGATAGGGACAATTTTTATGTATGGTATTGGGTAGATGATAGAGTCCATAGGTTTGATAGTTGGCTAGGGAAATACGACACAATGTACAGTATGAATGAGGTTTGGGATGGAATAGCCGTCCAATATAGGACAAATGATTATAGGGACCTTTTGAGGTTGACTTCCACATATAGGGAAGGGACTCCCCCAGCCTCCTTCGAAGATAGGGGAATTACATGGTCGCCGAGCACAAGCTCGGGGGAGAGTTCCAGTTAGGTTCCTTGTCACTTGTCTTTAATTCCTTTTGAGATCGTTTTCTAATGTGATTTGATCATGCAGGTACTATGGACTCTGACCTTGAGAATATGCTTGCCAGTGGTGAGGGGACCAAGTGTGACGTGCTGCGTCATGACACACCTCCAGGGGGCCATTTTGTATATATGAGCATGCTTTGGTGCTTGATCATTAGTCAAGTCTTGCACCAAGTAACCTCATGGGTAGGGGATGGCACTTTTGTAATTATGCATATGTCTCCCAGGCAAAAATCATATATGTTCATGGGAAGAATTCATTCCTTAGAAAACTCCTTAGGGGGAGGTGACCTGGTGACTTAAGGAAGCACCATGGCCACCAGCAGATAGGGGCTTAAGCTGTGTACTCCTTTGCCCTATCAAGGCCTTATATGAATAAAACAATGTTTTTCCATGTCTCTTTGTGCATGCTTTCTTTACGGTCTATGTGTTGCTTGTTTGTTACCTTCGTTGGGCCATTGCGTGCCACTTGACTGTGTTGTATGCTCTAGTTGTTGTGTGGGATGTTGTCTCTGATTAGCTTGCCTTGTGCTTGCTCCCGCTTCATATTTACCCTTACTTGTGTGAGACTTGAAACATGGCTAACCATTGAGTTTGCTTGTCGCAGGTGTGAATTCTAGGCTGACTTGCTAGCTAAGAGCGCTAACAAGTGCCGCACGTTTCGTCAATTCGAGTATCAAAGTTGGCGGCCCGTGATAGTTGGTATCAGAGCTAAGTTTGAGAAAGCTTGGTGACCCTGAAGGATGGTGAGCAACACTCAAAGGATTGAAGCGCTGGAGAGGCGCGTTGGAGAGCTAGATGGCCTGGACGAAAGAGTCAGGGATCTTAGATCTGTCAGGCTAGAACCGGAGACGATTAACGCACAAAACCGCGTGGCTGTATTGGAGCGGGATACAACCAATTTACTTGCCCACATAATTGCAATCGAGTGGAGGGAAAACCTTTCATGCACATCCAATAGTCCTCAGAGGGAGGAACATATTGAGGAAGTGGAACGAGCGGTGAAGGACCTACAAGAAGCATTAAATGACCTCGTAGAGAATTGTAGGGGGTCAGTTGAGGCATTGAAGGATGAAATGTTGGAGATGAACACCAAGATGAACCTCACCATGAGGGCGGTTAGGAATCAGCCTGCAACTGGACCCATTGGCATGGAATATGGGAGAGTAAAAATCCCTGAGCTGGGGCCCTACGATGGGGCTAGAGGCACGAAGGACTTAGAGAACTTCCTCTTTGATATGGAGCATTACTTCAGAGCCGTGAGAGCTGAATCAGAAGATGGCAAGGTCACCATGGCAATGATGTACTTGTCTGCAGATGCCAAAGTGTGGTGGAGGATGAAGTACGATGATATTCAGAATGGCAGATGCACCATAGCAACATGGGAAGATCTAAAGAGAGAGTTGAAGACGCAGTTTCTCCCTGAAAATGTTGCCTACATAGCTCGACGCCAGTTGAGAGAGCTGAAGCACACTGGAACAATCTGAGAATACGTGAAGAAATTCTCTGGGCTGATGCTGGATATCAAAGACATGTCCGAAGTGGACAAACTCTTTGCGTTTTTAGAAGGTCTGAAGCCTTGGGCAAAGCAAGAGCTCGAGTGACAACGAGTGGCTAACCTAGCCACTGCTCAAGTTGCTGCCGAACGACTGACTGATTACTCATCAGGGAACATTCAATCCATGAAGACCAATCTGTCGACTAGTGGAAGTAATGTTGGGAGTAAGATTTTGGGAAGTCTTGGCAGAGCAAGAGTGGGGGAGGAGAAAAAAGGAGTGTGGAGTCTAACTCTCCTAGCAAAGGTAGTAACCCCTCGTTCAAGAAGCCTCTTACATGTTGGATCTGTACCAGACCTCATAATTCGACAAAGTGTCCTCACAAATCCAAGATGAGTGCCCTCCAGGCGTCATTTTCCCAAGGGGAACAAACCAACGAAGAGGAGGAGGAGTATACGCACATAGGTGCCCTCCGGATGCTAAATGCTCTCAAGAAACAAGGTGTGAAAGTGAAGAAGACCCTTGGATAGGGACTAATGTATGTGGATGCCACTCTAAACGGTAAAATGGCCGGAAGTGTGATGATCGACACGGGCGCCACTCATAACTTCATTTTGGAGATCGAAGCTAAACTGAGACTGAAATGGGAGAAGGACCATGGCCGCATGAAAGCGGTTAACTCAGAAGCCTTGGCCATAATTGGCGGGGCTAAAAAGGTGAACATGAAGATCGGCTCGTGGGAGGGGCAGATTGACTTGGTGGTCGTGCGAATGGACGACTTTGATGTGATATTGGGTATGGACTTCCTTATGGAAAAGGGAGCCATTCCCATCCCAGCTACGGGAAGCTTACTCATAATGGGGGAGACACCTGCAGTGGTTCCTGCTAAAGTAGAGCAGCCCCCAGAAACCAAGTTGCTGTCAGCCTTACAATTAAAGAAGGGCGTGAGAAGACAAGAGCCCACATATATTATCCTACCCACAGTATACGAGGATACGGTGGATGAAGTCATCCCACGAAAAATTCGAATGGTCTTGAAGAAGTATGGGGATGTTATCCTGGATCAACTCCCCAGAGCCTTACCACCTAGAAGAGATAGGATCACCAGATTGAGCTGGTGTCGGGAGCCAAACCACCTGCAAAGGTGGCCTATAGGATGGCACCCCCTGAACTAGCAGAACTGAGGAAGTAGTTGAAGGATTTACTAGAGGCAGGCTTCATCAGACCATCGAAGGCACCATTTGGTGGACCTGTGCTATTTCAGAAGAAGCACGACGGGAGCTTGAGACTATGTATTGATTATCAGGCTCTCAATAAGGTGACAGTGCGTAATACGTACCCCATCCCCTTGATCGCCGACTTATTCGACCAGTTGAGTGGAGCAAAATTCTTTACGAAACTAGACTTGAGATCAGGCTACTATCAAGTGCGGATAGCAGAAGGGGATGAGCCGAAGACAACGTGTGTGGCTCGATATGGAGCATTTGAGTTTCGAGTCATGCCATTTGGGTTGACAAACGTACCAGCCACATTCTGTACATTGATGAGCCAAGTTTTCCAGGAATGCCTAAACAAGTTCGTGGTAGTCTACTTGGATGACATTGTGGTCTATAGCTCCACAATAGAAGAACATCAACGACACTTATCTCAAGTACTTCAGAAATTGAGAGAGAACCAACTCTATGTGAAGCGAGAAAAGTGCTCCTTCGCACAAGAGAGAATCAAGTTCCTAGGCCACATAGTAGAATGTGGTCGGATCCGCATGGATCTAGAGAAGGTGCGGGCCATTCAAGAATGGAAGGCCTCCACCAATTTGAAGGAATTACGCTCTTTCCTTGGTTTAGCCAACTATTATCGAAGATTTATGGAGGGTTATTCAAGAAGAACGACACCCTTGACCGAGTTGTTTAAGAAGGGTGTAACTTGGACGTGGAACGATAGGTGTGTCGAAGCATTTAAGAGTCTGAAGGAAGCCATGATGCGAGATCCTGTCCTCACCTTACCAGATGTCGGTAGGCCCTTCGAAGTGCAGACAGACGCGTCTAATTACGCTTTGGGAGGGGTACTTGTACAAGAGGGCCACCCCGTAGCTTATGAAAGCCGTAAACTCATGGAGGTAGAGAGGCGGTACACTGCACAAGAGAAGGAGCTTCTCGCAGTAATTCATTGTCTACGAGTGTGGAGGAACTACTTGTTGGGGTCGAAGTTTGTGGTAAAAACAGATAATGCTGCGGTGAGTCATTTCCTCACCCAACCAAAGCTTACCCCTAAACAAGTACAATGGTAGGAGTTCATAGTAGAATTCGACTTCCATTTCGAACACAAGGCGGGCCGTCTAAACCAGGTAGTTGATGCCCTGAGTCGCAAAGCTGAGTTAGCGGCTCTAAAATTGCTAGCAAATATGTCAGCTAGAATGGTGACCACTCCACTCTGAGAGCACATTAAGGAGAACCTGGTGAAAGATCCGGTGGTGAACACCATCATGAATCTCACAAAAGAGGGGAAAACTCGCCAATTTTGGGTAGAAGACGATCTTTTGTGGGCCAAGGGTGGCTGCTTATATGTTCCAAAGACAGGAGATATGTGGAGGACTCTAATGAGTGAGTGTCACGACACCTGGTGGGCGGGTCATCCAGGGTGGCAGAGAACTCATGCCCTATTAAAGCAGGGGTACTATTGGCCACAAATGCACGACGATATCGTGGAGTATATCAAGACCTGTCTCACCTGCCAACAATACAAAGTGGAGAGACACAAGACGCCAGGGTTGTTGGAACCTTTGTTAGTCCCAAGCTGCCCATGGGAGAGTGTGTCGCTTGAATTCATTACTAGTTTACCGAAGACATGAGACTTGAGTGCGATCTTGGTGATCGTGGACATATTTTCAAAGTATGCAACCTTCATACCGGTGTCGAAATATTGCTCGGCAGAAGAGACAACGAGACTTTTCTTCAAGTATGTAGTTAAGTATTGGGGAGTACCCCAAAATATAGTTAGTGACCGTGATGGAAGATTCACAGGGACCTTTTGGTCCTAGTTATTCAACCTTTTGGGGTCACAACTAAATATTTCCTCGAGCTACCATCCTCAGACAGACTGATAGACTGAAAGATTCAATGGGATGCTGGAAGAGTACTTGCGGATTTCGTCAGTGCCAACCAAAAGAATTGGCTGCAACTACTAGACATAGCTCAATTTTGTTTCAACTCTTAGAAGAGTTATTTGTCAAACAAGAGCGCTTTTGAAGTTGTTAACAGTCAGCAACCGCTGTTACCCCACACAGTGGATGAGTATCGAGGAAGAAATTCGAGAGCCTTTAATTTCATGAAAGACTGGAAGAAAACCACCGAGATTGCCTGAGCCTATCTGGAGAAGGCATCAAAGAGAATGAAGAAGTGGGCAGATCAGAAGAGACGACCACTGGAATTCAAAGCAGGCGACTTAGTGATGATCAAGCTGAGGCCCGAACAACTGAGATTCTGAGGGAATAAGGACATCAGACTCGTCCGCAAATACGAGGGTCTTGTTCCAGTCATCTCAAAAGTGGGCCTGACCTCCTACAAAGTCAGCTTACCAGAATGGATGAAGATACATTCGGTCTTGCACGTCAGCAACCTCAAGCCGTATGACAAAGATCCAGAAGATCCAGCTCGCAACCAGTCTACCAGAGAAGGAGTCAGCGTCAAGCCACGAAGCAGCAGACAACCTGAAGAAATCCTAGCAGAGAGGACCGTGGTCCTGGATAGAGAGAAGAAGAAAGAGTTTCTGGTGAAGTGGAAAGGGCTCGGAGATGAAGAAATTTGCTGGGAAAGGGCGGAGGACTTGCATAAGCATACGCAGAAGATTGAAGATCAGCAATGGGCAGGTTCGTCAAGGACGCCGTAGATTTAAGTGGGGGAGAGTGTGGCGTGCTGTGTCATGACACACCTCCAGGGGGCCCATTTGTATATATGAGCATGCCTTGGTGCTTGATCATTAGTCAAGTCTTGCACCAAGTAACCTCATGGGTAGGGGATGGCACTTTTGTAATTATGCATATGTCTCCCAGGAAAAAATCATATATGTTCATGGGAAGACTTCATTTCCTTAGAAAACTCCTTAGGGGGAGGTGACCTGGTGACTTAAGGAAGCACCATGGCCACCAACAGATAGAGGCTTAAGCTGTGTACTCCTTTGCCCTGTCAAGGCCTTATATGAATAAAACGATGCTTTTCCATGTCCCTTTGTGCATGCTTTCTTTACGGTCTATGTGTTGCTTGTTTGTTACCTTCGTTGGGCCATTACGTGCCACTTGACTGTGTTGTATGCTCTAGTTGTTGTGTGGGATGTTGTCTCTGATTAGCTTGCCTCGTACTTGCTCCCGCTTCATATTTGCCCTTGTGTGAGACTTGTAACGTGGCTAACCATTGAGTTTGCTTACCGCAGGTGTGAATTCTAGGCTGACTTGCTAGCTAAGAGCACTAACAAGTGCCGCACGTTCTGTCAATTTGAGTATCGAAGTTGGTGGCCCGTGACACCAAGCATAGCAAGTGCCCGAGGGCCTCACAGAAAACTGGCCGGCCTGCTAAAATCCCTAAAAGGACCGAGAAAACTCCAACTCCCCCAGCTCCTATTGTTACGAGCCCAACCACGAACCCCACTCCCCGGGTCGACATTCCTGCGGGAGATGCTCCTCCGCCTCCTGCCATCCAGATCCTTCCAACCCTTGTCCCAACTCCGAAGAAACCAGTGATGACTAAGGGGTGTCGATTTCCACTCATGTTGATGAGTATGTCATCGACAGCGCCGCTAGGACTCACGGGGCCACTTTTGGCTCGGACGTCTTGTCTCGAGTAGGCCAAAGCATCAGCAATCTCGGGGCTCCTCAATGGCAGTTCCTAGTCAATGCTTGAGACTCTAATGTCCTTTATGACAAGAGTACCGAACTCATATCCTCGGTAATTTCTCTTACCTTGCTATTTATTGTGATTTTATTAGTAGCATGCTCTAACTTGATTTGTTTGTGTGTTAGGCTCTTATGGCAGTTGCTCAGTGGAATTATAAGCTGAACAATGAGGTTCACGCGAGCATGTCCTATGCTCAGGAGTCGAAGGAACTCCAGCTCAAGCTCACCGACAAGTTTAAGGCTGCAAGGTCAAAGCTGGAGGCTGAGATCGAGAAGGTGAAGGACGAGCTTAAAGAGAAGAGCTCCAGGGTTGAGGAGCTTGAGAAGATCAATGCCAAGATTGAGGAGGAGAAAAAGGCCACCATCGAGATAATAGAGGGTGAAAAGGCTCATCTCCTCGAGGAGTTCAAGTAGAGGAAGGATAGGGCGATTGACTTGGCCATGTACAGGATTTGGGCCAGCAACGCCGATCTCGTCACGAGCTTCTTGGGCTCTTTTGAGGAAGAGCTTGTGGCCAAATGGCAAGCTTGACTTGATGCAGAGGAAGCTTTCAGGAGGATGCTGAGAAGGCCAAGGAGGATGCTGAGAAGGCTAAGGAGGGTGCTCCTGCCTCCTAAATCTCGATCTCGGGCTGCGTCCCTCTGAATCTTTTGTAATAGTTTATAGATTTTGTTTGTCATGCCCTTGGGGAAAAAATAATTTACATCTTGTAAATGAGCTTTTGATATTTTTAATACCATGCTCGTAAAAGAAATTTTTGATATTTTTAACACCCTGTTTGTCTTCACTATAATATTTTTGCTTTACATCTCTCTGATCGAATTATTTTAAGCAATTTTTATATTAAGAGTCTGCTTTTATGCTTGTTTATCCATACAAACACATGCTGGATTTAGGCTCGAGTTTCCATGCATTCTTGCATAGGTTGCTCGATATATCCGTATTCGATCTCGTTATTTTTCAAGGTCAGAACTTACTTTTACCATGCACTCGAAAGTACTTATATGGCGTGTAAGATAAGTAGTTTAGTTGTATTATGCTTTTCTAGTTACTTTTCCTCGTCCTCGGGTAACTCCTCGAGGTTGTGAGGTTTGAAACTTTTGTTGCAAAATACTCCAGCCTTGGTATTGACTTAGCTCGCAGTAGGTTAAATTTTTCCCACTTGTGTCGATCAATTTTAGCTGGTTTGTTCCAAACCTATTTAGGTCGTGTTTGGTTCGTAATCCATACACTTATATATTTTCGATCTAGTTATATCTAGATCGTACTGGTTCGCATATCTAGTCATGTCCAGACACTTTATTTTTAATAATTTGGTTATGTCCAAATTTTAGCTCACGTATTTGGTTATATCCAAACACTTTGTTTTTAATAATTTGGTTATGTCCAAATTTTAGCTCACGTATTTGGTTATGTCTAAACACTTTGTTTTTAATAATTTGGTTATGTCCAAATTATTTTAGCTTGCGTATTTGGTTATATCCAAACACTTTTTTTTTAATAATTTGGTTACGTCCAAATTATCTTAGCTCGCGCATTTGGTTATATCCAAACACTTTAAACATACACTTATGACTTCTATGTCGGGTTAATAGTCCAGACATTTTTCTTAATGTTATTTATTTTTTCAAACTGATGGTATATCTACCACTGATGCCCCTTTATCAACAAAAACTTCGTAAAGATGAGCAGGCATGGTTACAAGAGACATCATTCCTACACTATTGATAGTAAGGTCGTAGATGTTCGCCATTCCATGCTCGTGGTACCAACTCTTCATTTAATCTTGCCAATTTGTAGACCCTAGGTCGAATGATTGACTCGATCGGGTAAGGTCCTTCCTAATTAAGTCCAAGTACGCCAGCAACTGGGTCTCTTGTAGCTAGAAACATGCGCCTTAACACCAGGTCTCCCAATCTGAACTTTCTTTCCTGAACCTTTTTATTGAAGTATCTGGTAGCTCGCTGTTGATATGCTGCATTTTTCAGTTGAGCTTCATCCCATGTTTCTTCAATCAGGTCTAGACTTACTTCGAGCTGGGAATGGTTCGAGGCTTGATCATAAGCATGGCTACAAATAGTGGGTACTTCGACCTCGATTGGTAACATGTCTCGCATCCATATGCCAAAGAAAAAGGGGGTATGCCCTGTTGAAGTGCAAGCCGTAGTTCGATATGCCCACAAAACTTGGGGCAACTCCTCGGGCCATTTTCCCTTAACTTCTTCCAATTTCTTTTTCATAGAACTCTTAAGAGTCTTATTCACAGCTTCGACTTGGCCATTTGCTTGGGGATGGGCAACAGAGGAGAAGCTTTTTAGTATCCCATTTTTCTCACAAAAATTGGTGAAAAATTCACTGTCGAATTGAGTATTGTTATCTGATACTATTTTCCTTGGCATTCCATATCGGCAGATGATGTTCTTTACCAAAAAGTCCAAGACTTTTTTTGAGGTAATCGTTGCCAAAGGTTCGGCCTCAGTCCACTTTGTAAAATAATCAACTGCGACTACTGCGTACTTAACTCCACCTTTGCCGGTTGGCAATGATCCTATGAGATCAATCCCCCATACCGCAAATGGCCATTGAGAGGTCATCATATTTAGCTCAGATGGAGGAGCTTGCGGAATCGAAGCAAATCGCTGGCATTTATCACATTTTTTGACATACTCGAATGCGTCTGCCTTGATAGTGGGGTAAAAGTATCCTTGCCTTATTATTTTCTTAGATAGGCTATGCCCCGAGTGTGGTCTCCACAAAATCCTTCATGAATTTCTTCTAGGAGTTTCTTGGCCTCGGGTGGAGTCACACATTGGAGTAATGGCATAGAGTATCTTCTCCAATATAACCTTCCTTCCACAATAGTGTATCTGGAAATCTGATACATCCGTTTCTGAGCCTTGTTTTGTTCTGCTGGGAGAATACTAGTTTCGAGGTAATCAACTATCGGGGTCATTCAGGTTGGTTCGGAGTCTATCATGCATATATCTTCCTTTTCAGGCTCGCTAATACTGGGTGTTGAGAGGTACTCAATTGGGACCACATTTAGCGCATCGACCTCGGTGGACGTGGTGAGCCTAGCTAGGGTGTCTGCATTTGAATTTTGCTCTCGGGGAACTTGCTCTAATGTATAGAACTTGAAATGTTCGAGTGCTACTTTTGCTTTTTCTAAATATGCAGCCATCTTTGGTCCGCGGGCCTGGTATTCCCCTAAGATTTAGTTGACCACCAACTACGAGTCACTGTAGCAATGTATCGCTTTAGCCTTGAGTTCCTTGGCTATTTGAAGTCCTGCCAATAAAGCTTCATATTCAGCCTTGTTGTTAGATGCTTCGAAGCCAAACCTTAAGGCGGAGTGAAATTGACTTCCAGTTGGAGTGATCAATATGATTCCTACCCCCGATCCATTTTCGTTGGAAGATCCATCGACATAAAGCTTCCACAGCTCGCAGGCTGGGGTTATAACTTCGTCGTCAGATACTCCCGTACATTCCACAATGAAGTCCACCAGGGCTTGCCCTTTTATGGTCGTTCTGGGATGATAAGTGATATCGAATTGTCCGAGCTCAACATCCCATTTTAATAATCGGCCCGAGGCTTCTGGTTTTGACAAGACTTGCCGTAGTGGTTGGTCAGTTAGCACATGGATAGGGTGTGCTTGGAAGTAAGGTCGGAGCTTTCGAGATGAGTGGATTAGGCTGAGAGCCAACTTCTCCATTAACGGGTATCTCAATTCTGTCGCCACTAACCTTTTGCTGACATAGTATACTGGTTTTTGTACCTTCTGATCTTCTCGGACGAGCACGACATTGATGGCGTGCTCGGTTGTAGAGAGATATAGGTACAAGATTTCTCCTCTAATTGGTTTTGACAAGATGGGAGGTTCTGCAAGGTGTTTCTTTAGCTCCTAAAATGCGAGCTCGCATTCCTCTGTCCACTCAAATTTTTTGCCCCCTCTCAAAAGGTTGAAAAATGGAAGACAACGATTTTGAGATTTTGAGATAAACCTACTTAATGCCGCCATCCGTCCAGTTAAGCGCTGGACATCTTTATGTTTTTGAGGTGAGGGCATGTCAATTGGAGCTTGGATCTTGTCAGGATTAACCTCCATTCCTCGCGCGTTTACTATGAAGCCCATAAACTTTCCCGATGACACTCCAAAAGATCATTTTTTTGGGTTGAGCTTCATGTTGTATTTTCGTAACACGGCGAAGCATTCTTCGAGGTCGTCCACATGGTTATTGTTATGTTTAGATTTGACCAACATATCATGAACATACACTTCTATGTTGTTACCTGCTGCTCGGAGAACATCCCTTTTACAAGCCTTTGGTACGTGGCTCCAGCATTTTTACGCCCGAAAGGCATGACATTGTAACAGTACAACCCTTTATCTGTCACAAAACTTGTATGCTCTTGGTCCAGGGCATGCATGGCAATCTGGTTATATCCTGAATAAGCATCCATGAATGACATAAGACCGTGCCCAGCTGTGGCATCTACAAGCTAATCGATCTGAGGTAGGGGAAAACAATCCTTAGGGCATGCCTTGTTGAGATTGGAATAGTCGATGCAAGTCCACCATGTTCCATTAGGTTTTGAAACCAAGACCGGGTTTGTGACCCAATCAGGATAGAAGGCATCTCGTATAAACCAGTTCACCTTTAATTTGTCGACTTCTTCCTTCTAGGCTTTCTTCCTATCATCGTCCAGGAGCCCTCGCTTTTGCTGTTTCGGGGGGAAGCTCTTGTCAATGTTAACTGCATGGCTTATCACATTAGGACTTATCCCTACCATGTCCGAATGCGACCATGCGAAAACATCCTGGTTCTTCCTTAAAAAGCCAATTAATTGCTATTTTTTTTTTTCTTCTGAAAGGTTTTTCCCCACCTTCACAGTTTTTGGGGGATCGACTTCTTCGAGCTTGACTTCTTTGAGCCCCTCTATAGGCTCGAGGTCGACCCTTTCTTTTATTATTAGATCGATCTCTTCATCTATTTTGAAGACTGTCCCATCCTTATTATGAATTACAACAAGTGTTTGTGCACTTGTTTGCTTCTTCCCTCTAATGGAAATGCTGTAGCATTCCCTTCCTGCGAGTTGGTCCCCTTTCAGAGTCCCGATGCTACTAAAAGTCGGGAACTTGATGGCCAGATGCCTAACGGATGAAATTTCCCCCAGCCCTATTAGGGCGGGTCTCCTGAGCAGAACGTTATAGGCTGATGGGAGATCCACCACTACGAACTCCATCATCTTGGTTATCGAGACTGGGTAGTCTCCCAAGGTTATAGGGAGTTCGATGGATCCCATGTAGGCAATCCCTTCTCCTAAGAAGTCGTACAATGTAGTTGCACAGGCTTTTAGGTCGCGAAGCGCGGGTCCCATTTTTTCTAAAGTGGCTTTGTAAAGGATATTTATCGAGCTCCCGTTATCAATCAGGACTCAGTGTACCCTCTTGTTCACGAGTTGAAGGGTGATGATTAGCAGGTCATTATGAGGGAACTGTACATGGGACGCATCATCTTCAGTAAAAGTCATGGGTTGAGATTCAACCCTTTGTTGTTTCAAAGCTCTGGGTTCAGGTTCGTAGGGAGATCCGTCACCAGTTTTCAGCTCATTCACGTATCTTTTCTAGGCATTCCTGCCCGATCCTGCAATATGGGGCCTCCTCGAGATGATTATGACATCTTCTCCATCAATCGGAGGGGGTCATTCATCTTCTCGTGCTCGGGAGTTGGTGTGCTGGGCAAGTGGTGCAGCTGCTGCCCTTTGGCTGGTGGAGGCCTAATTGGGGTTCTGATTTCTTACGTACTGCCTGAAATATCCTCTCGAGATTAGGCCTTCGATCTCATCTTTTAATTGCCTGCATTCATCGATTTTATGTCTGATATCTCTATGGAATTTGCAGTACTTATTGGAGTCTCTTTTCGCCTTTTGGTTTCTCATGGGGCCAGGTTGTCTGAAAGGGACCTGGTTTTCATTAGCCAGGTAGATATTCTCCCGAGACTCATTGAGCTCGATATACACCTTGTATACGGAGAAGTATCATTCCCCTTTCTTCTTCTTTCCCCCATCTGCCTTGGGATTATTCCCTTCATTTTTATTTCTCTTAGAAGGGTTGTCCCCAGGGGTTTTTGATGTCGTAGGATCCGTTGAGGTTGAGGCAGAGTTTGTGTTTGTTGTTGTAGTTATGGGGTGAGAGGTCATATTCAATGCTGACCTTGCCTCTTCTACATTAACAAACCTCTGAGCTCATCGATTGAACTCGGTTAAGGACCTTACAGGCTTCCTTTGCATATCTTCCCAGAGAGGACATTCAAGCATTACTCCAGCTCGGACAACCATTAAATGGCCACTATCGTTGACGTCACGAGCTCGAGCGACTTCCAAATCAGACCTTGTGAGATAACTTTTCAGTGTTTCATTTGGCTGCTGCTAGACATTGGTCAAGGCAGATTCCTCGGGCCTAATGCCGACCATGGCCTTGAATTACTTCTTGAAATATCTTGATAATTGATCCCAAGAAGCAATCGAATGTCTCTTATATTTTTCAAACCAGTTCTTTGCTGGTTCCGTGAGAGAGGCTGGGAACAGCATGCACCAGAGCTCGTAGCCCACATTACTGGCTCGCATGATTGTGTTGAATGTACTTAAATGACTGTATGGATCCGAATTTCCATAAAATGGCGGGACATGAGGAATTCTGAATCCTTGAGGAAACGGGGTGCTGGAGATGTGCGAGGTAAAGGGCTCGAGTTCTTCATCGAACTCTTTGTCCCGACTTCGTTCGTTTTGTAAGAGCCTGAATGCTCTTTCCAACTGCTCAATCCTTTCTTGGACTGGATCTACGGGGGGTCTAACTTGAATCAGCGGGAACTGGTTATCGTTGATTACAACTTCAGTTCTGCGCCTTGGCGCAGGGTGCTTACGCCCATTGATATGATCTCTCAGATCTGGATTCAATGGATTATCACACCCCTGATTATGGTTCAGATGCTCCCGTAAATCTAGATGATCTCTTCGATTTCCAGTGTTCCTAGGTTCCTGGTCGTATATACTCACAGACCTGGTGTCACCCGAGCCTTTGCTGACATGACTCGTTGCATGATTATTACGAGATGAGTTTCTTGCTTGTCGCCTTGTCTCAACAGTTTGAGATCGAGACATTTGGCTTCTCGTGGGATTGTGACCCCTATGCTCCCTAGCAGTTTCCCCATCCCCATGCCTTCACCCAGCTCACCTTTCCTTATCACCTTAGGTCAGTTGTGCATCCCTCTGAATTGGCGAGGGGTGCCTTAATGGCGATGGTGGGTGTCTTATTGGCGATGGTGGCTGCCATCCATTATGGGGCCTAGAAGAGCCTGGGTTTGCTTGATCAGGTTCTTCCACATTCTACGCGGTACTAGGATTTCAGGTCTGAGCCTCCGAAGGGGGCTCAGTTATTCCCTACTCCGACTGGTGTCTCCGCAGTTGGGTTGGCAGGACCTTTAGCCCAGTTACTTCTTCGGGGTCTTGGCGAAGCAGGTTGCTCTGCTTGTGGCAGAGGTTGGTTTACTCTTCTGGTGGCTGCATTTTTGCGCGGCCGTCCTTGAGGCATACGTGCTGTAACGTGAACGTCCCGTGGAGGCGGAGCCTCGACATCTTGTGGAGGTGGGGCCTGAGCTGCCTGCACTTCAGCAGCTAGTCTGGCTAGCTTTTCGTTGCGTTTCTTAGCTTCTGCCAACTGCTTTCGCAATTGACGATTTTCAAGTTCCACTATTGGTATGTATCTTTCAGGATTGTAGTACATGTCCTTGTCGTCCCTGGGGGTAGGTGGTCCTCGAGAGTCGGATGAACCACCCCTCTCATCAGGATCAGAATTCACCATAGGCTGCTTTCCAGGGCGCCGGGGGTACTCAGCTTCATCTAAAATTTCCTCCTTAGGAATATTGGGATCATTTGCTGCCATTGCTAATCCGAGAGGCTTTCTGACTGAACAGATTCACACATGTGTTGTTTAATGGCTCTTAATGAAAGCACCAAACTGTTGACGCTGTTTTTCTTCAACTCAAATAGGAGAGCAATTAAACAATAAAATATTGGAGGAAATAAACAAGAATGAACACAAGAGGTTTTTTACGTGGTTCAGCAGTTAAATCTGCCTAGTCCACGAGTCTCTGTTATTAGAATTTGGGAGTTTTCTGGAAACTTTTCAGAGAATAGTTGCCCAGAGTTTTCTCTCCAGAAATCAGAAATTCGTCCCTACGAATGGAACTTCCTTCTCTATTTATAGAGAAGGTTTGCAGAATTCATTCCCACATATCACGGGAAAATATTCTGTGAATCAATTAATATAATGCTATTTAATTCATTATTTCCTATATACATGGAAACATCCCACAAAATGTGGGATCAAATAACAGATTAAATAATATCCCTTAAACATCGGGATTGTACAACAATAAATATGTTCACATATTACTGATCAACTTAGACACAAGATTCATTAAATCTTCGAGAGCAACAGTTAATTAGGAACCCGCCGAGACTATCAATCGATCACGAGCTTGTTGCCGAACTTTGCCTACGCTTGGAACAAGTAAACATTGACGATGTTGCCACATTCAAACTCACACATTCTGAGCTCGAACCAGCCTGGAAGGCAGGAGATGGTTCAGGGGTATATACAAGTGTCACACCATGCCATTTACAAGATCAGAGAATTTTCGAGGCTACATATCCCTTGTGCCTTCGAGGTCGCTGTTTACAGAAGTAGTTTAACCCACGGCGACCGCGTCTATTTCGAGCTTACACCTATGGAGCCTAGATTTCGGGATCACAATCTCATGCTCAAAATCTGGGTGTAACAACAACTAAAACACAAACACAAGTAAAACAAACTACTCAATATAGACAAAACGAAAGTAAATCTCCTTCCCCAAACTTAATATGAATATTGTCCACAATGTTCAAAATAAAAGCAAAGGAAAAGAAACTGACCTGACAAACTCGGACTACTCACGACGAAGGACCCTTGCCACCGTCTTCCTCAGGTAGCCAAAATGTGGTGGCTGATATGGATTGAACTTGGTAATTTATGAGTTGGGCTCGAAGTAGCATCGTGATCATATATTTTTTTTAGACGATTTGTCATTAAAATTTTAACACTAAAAAACAAAAATTAAAACTAATCCGAAAATAAAATAAAAATAAATAAATACTCAAAATACTAAAATTTAAAATTTACATAATCCAAAACTTAAATAAAATTGCAAATAAAGGATTGGAATAGAGCTGGAAATGTGGGACGGCCCGAGTCGGCCCACATTTTCGTGCCTCCAAATAATTCGGGTCGGCTCGGGCCTGGCCCGTATTTAAATTTGTGCCGGGCCAACCCATATTTGAAAGAGTAAGCCCAACACGACCCATAGGCCCGACCCATGTCATACCGTGCTCGTGCCGTGTCGGGCCGACCCACTTTCCTTATTTGGGCCCAAATTCAGGCCCACTTTTATGCCCATTTTATTATTGCCAAAAAATTTGAGGATGGGGAATTGAACCCTCTATCTCCTTTTTAACAATCAATTGACTCACCACCAATCCAAATATATTTATTTGTTTCAATTATAGTTTGAGATATTTTTATATACTTTTCAACATTACTTTACACAAAATTACATCATAGTTAATTATTAGAATTTGAATACCTACTAATAAATGCTAAAAATTTTAACTCACAAATCTTAAAATAAATTAATATAATTATAAAATTATAAAAATTGAGAAAAATAATACTTTTATTATCATTTTAATTTATAGATAATTGACATTATCAGTATTAATGTCAAAATATCAGGCTTTTTATTGTGTCGTGCTTTCGAGCTAGTTTATTTGTGCTTTCGTGTCGTGTTTTCGGGCTTATCACGTCATGTCGTGCTTAGGTCCATGTCGTGTCGTGTCATACCATGCCAATTTTCAATTCGTGTCGTGCTTGGCCCAAGCCCATATTTTTTTGTGTCGTGTTGTGCTCGTGCCTTCCGGGCTCGTGTCGGTTTCGTGCCGTGCTAGAAAGCCTGCCCATCTTTACAACTCTAGATTGGAATGCCTCCAAATGCATTGTCGTTAACGTCATTTAGCCGGATGCTGAATTCATCTTCAAATTAACTCGGATCAAGACCAACCCTCAAATCTTTAAGAGCCAAAGTGTCATATGAGAAAAATCCTCTTATGATGTTGCAACTTTTTGGAGCTTTCCTACCGAAGAACCTTTTCACATGATTACACACTGTTTGACTACCATCTTGAGCAATGACCTTTCTCTTGATCACTTCCACCGTACTATCGCCTCCTGTTATCACATCCACTCTACAACATGTTGGAATTTCAGTTGCATCAAAAATATTAAATGTTACCTCCTCATTTTGTACTCGCAGCTTCAATTCCCCCTTTTGCACACCAATTAGCACCCTTCTAGTAGCTAAAAATGGTCTCCCAATAATGATCATGATATTTTCATCTTCTTCCATATCAAGGACAATAAAGTCCGCAGGAAAGATGAATTTGTCCCATTTTACCAATACATCCTCAATAATACCTCTTGGGTGCTTCACTAAACGATTCACCATTTGTAGGGACATGGTAGTAGGGTGAACTTCTCCCAATTTCAATTTCTATAGATAGATAGAGGCATCAGATTCACACTTGCCCCTAAATCACATAATGCCTTCTCAAAAACCGCATTCCATATAGTACAAGCAATGGTAAAACTACCCTGATCTTTAAGCTTGGGAGGTAGTTTCTTTTGCAATATTGCACTGCACTCCTCAGTAAGTGCCACCATCTCATAATCCTCCAATTTCCTTTTCTTCGACAAGATTTCCTTCATGAACTTCACATAACTCGGGATTTGTTCTAAAGATTCTGCAAAGGGAATGTTGATGTGAAGTTTTCAGAAAACCTAAGAACTTGGAAAACTGTCTTTTGCAACCTCTAAGGATATGGGATCTTGATGTGATGCTAAATACTTATTTTTGGCTACTTCTTCTCAAGGTTCTCAGTAACCTTTTCTTCCACATTTCCTTTTATTTCAGACTCTATTTTTGGTGAAAGACTAGATTTCTCAACTATCTTTTCCAACTCCTTACCGCTATTGCGCTGCTCTTTAAAATTCACCTCAGTATTACTTGGAAAATTTCCTTGAGGTCTACTTTGTAACATATTTGCCAATTGACCCCCTTGCATTTCAAGATTTCTGATGGATGACCGAGTTTCAGTCATAAGCTGAGCTTGGGAGTTGGTTAAAGTCAATAGCGCAATTTGTAATTCATTTGTCTTTTCTTGAGAAACCGGTGGTTGTGACATTTCTTGAGGTGGATCTTGAGAAACGGGCTGCTGAAATTGTTGTTAAGGGCCTTGATTATTTTTCCATGAAAAATTAGAGTGATTCCTCCACCCTGGGTTGTAAGTGTTGGAGAAAGGGTTGTTGGCTTGCCTATTAAAATTACTTATCATGTTGACTTTCTCCATAGAGATGGTGTTCTTGAACTTTTTTGTCATACACTGCTCAAATTGGTGAGGACCACCACAAATTTCACAACCTAATGGCATCTGAATGTCATTAATAGACACAATATTCTGTTGCAACTGTTTTGTCAAGTAAGCAACCTGAGCAGTCAAGGCAGTGATGGCATCAAGTTCATGAACTTCGGCAACCTTTCTAACACTGGTTGACCTCTCATCGGACCTTTGGTGATTGTTAGTGGCCATGTCTTCTAACAATTCATATGCTTCATTGGCACTCTTACTACTGAATGCCCCACCAGCTGCAGCATCAATTATGGTACGAGTAGTTACGCACAACCTGTTGTAAAAGTTGTGGAGCAACATCCACTCTTCAATGCCGTGATGGGGACATTTTCTCAACAACTCCTTAAAACGCTCCCATGCATCATATAAAGATTCCCCATCAAGCTGGTAAAAATTATCGATCTCCCCCCTTAATTTAGCAGCCTTTGATGGAGGAAAGAACTTGGCAAGGAATTTATGAGCCAAATCCTCCCAAGTATTTATAGAATTGGATTGAAGGGAGTTCAACCAACTCTTATCTCTTTCCCGCAGCAAAAATGGGAATAACCTCAACCTAATTGCATCGTCGCCCACCCCATTATACTTGAACATTGCACATAGCTCCAGAAAATTAGCTAAGTGCATATGAAGATCTTTTGAGGGTAAGCAGCCAAATTGCACGGTGGACTACTCCATTTATAAGATTGTCAACTTAATCTCAAAGTTATTAGCCTCCACAATAGGTGGTTTTATACATGTTTGCATTCCCGTAATAGTTGGGAGTACATAATCCTGTAAGCTTCTCACAATGAGATTCTGAGCATGTCCTTATACCTCTTCTGGCACCCCTCAATTCAATCCATCATTGTTTTGAGGATTTGCCATAACCACAGTTTGACGAGTCACTCTCTTGTTTCTATGGTTCTGTCTGCACGCTTTCTCCATCTCAGGATTAATAGGAACAAGGCTGTCTGCTCCTTTTCTGCTACACATATAATAGTATCACCTAAGAAATGGCAAAGGATTGCACACAAAAAAAGTTAGAAACAATACAAAGAACAACCAAATTAGAAAAATAATTAACTATATTGATATTGATAATTTTCAGTCCCCGACAACGGCGCCAAAAACTTGTTGCGAAATTTAATAGCTATGCAAGTGCACAGTCACAATTTGTAATAAATCTTGGTAAGACCAAGTATCGTCCCACAAGGACTGAATTATCAATTACCAATCAATTAATTTTTTGTTTCTATTTGGTTAAAAAAAAATTTGTTGTAAAAGTAAAGAAGAAGAACATAAACTATTGTAATTTTAAGAATAAAGAAAGATAAAGAAACACAAGAAATAAATTCAAGATTAAACAATTAGGGGTTTTAATCTCATCAAACATCCCTCCTATCAATTACTAGTGCAAGTTTTCTTTTCTCCTTCTTATCAAGCTAGCAATTTTTCAAAAGCAGTTTATAATTAAGTTACGAAAAACAAACCTTGACTTAGATGAGAATTTTCTATATTTCTATGATGAATTCATCAACTAGGAAGCATTAACATTCACAATTTTAATATGCCACATAAACAATCACGATGCTCTCGTTCTATGATTAAGCTTATGTCTAACCTATCACAACATAATTAAATCTCACTTTTCAGATTTTGATTAAAAAACATACAGATTATGATACTAGATGGCTAATCATATATCAAACAATAAGCATAAATAGGCAAGAGACTCAAAAATTGAAGAAGAAAGTCAACTTTGCATTAGATCATAATATGAGTTCAAGTGACTCAATTAAAATCCCGAATAACAAATTTAGTTCATAATCACCATTCTAAACATAAACAACAATGGAAATAACATAGAATTCAAAGGTAAAAGAAAAAGAACTGTTGAAAATAATTGGCAGTGCTCCACGGTGTATTCCTTGCTCCCCAAAATCACCCTCCCCAAAAATTCTGTTTTTTTTTGTTCTTTTGAAATTAGGTTTATAACCTAATTTTTCTTTTTGAAGCAATGCAGGCCTCGACCTAGCTATTCAAGCGCCACGACTTGTGTCCCAAAAATTGGCTCCTTCGTTCAGGCAGGCCACAACCCATCTTTTCCTTTGCCGCGACCCGTGCATTTTTGTAACGCCCTGGATAACCAAGACCGTTACACTATGTGTTTAAAATAGTGCAAGACTTGCTAACCAAGTCATTTAAACAAAGTGTGAATTCCATGTTGTCAACAGATTAGGAATAAAAGATTTTGGTCACGAACAGGCTATTTTCGTTAAAAATGACAGTTTAATACATGAAACTCAAAACAGGATTTAGACGTCTTAGTTACAAGAAATTCCAAGAGTTACAAATAGTTCAAGCCACTCTAATGGCAAAATACACATTTTAGGTGTTGACTGCGTTTTTAGCCAACGACGTGAGCACGTCAATAACGACAAGCCTTCAAGAGAAATCAAAACGACAATAAACGGTATAAACAAGAAAAGTAAAGAACACATGAGATTTTTATAGTGGTTCAGCCCCGATTGTCGGTAATAGCCTAATCCACTTAGAGTTGTGATTTATAAATCTATACTCAAGATCAGATGGACCATGCCAACTGAGTTTCTTCAGTATAAATTGTGAAAATACAAGAATTCTCTTCTAATTTCAGCACTTTCTCTCTCTAGAATAGACAGACCCAATTTTATCTCTCTAGAAAGAAGAAGCAGAAGGGACCCCTCTCTCATCTCATAAGCTCTCTATTTATAGAGATGGGATCCTCAACTGATATCCCCTTATAATAGGGATATTTTATTATATTTATTACATTTATATTACAAATAAACATTCAAAATTCAAAATGTAACAAACTCCCCATTTGTGGGAAGAATGAGAGATTCCCGCGCATGTTGTTGAAGTTGTGTCTGACTTAGTCTCCTCTAGCTAGTTGGTCCACCTCCTACTCACTACCCATGCAAGTGCTGGTTGAACATGCATGGTGGTAGGATATGCATGGTGGTAGGACATGCTTTTGGTGGGTTGAACGTGCATGGTTCTCCTCGGACATGTACTCTCCTCTAGCATGCCATGTTCCTCCTTGAACCAATCTCCTTGGCTTCTCCTCGGACCAAGGTGGTCCGAGGCAACCTCCTTGGAACCTCACCTTGGACAACATTGAGGGAACCTCACCTTGGACAACATTGAGGGAACCTCACCTTGGACAACTTTGAGGGAACCTTACCTTGGACAACATTGAGGGAACCTCACCTTGGACAACATTGAGGCAACCTCCTTTAGCATCTCCCAAACATGTCCGATCGAACATTGTATAGGCTCTCCTTATCAAAATCTAAGTCTCCATTCTCTTGCATGAGACTCCTCCTCCTTAGCTACTTACCTTGGACACGTTCGAGCCAACACTTAGAAAACCTTGGGAGGCTTACCTCCTACACACCCTTGGGGTCTCCTAGGACCACATCCTCCTTGGGGTCTCCTAGGACCACATCCTCCTTGGAGTCTCCTAGGAGGCACTCTCCTAGATGCATTCTCCTATTTTTTGGGTATAACATTTGCCCCCCAAGTTTATTATACGATTTCCCTCGTATGATAAACTTTTCTTCTAGCAAAATGCTCTTGAGGTCATCCAAAAGCTCCTATCCGGATGATAACTTTCACGTAAACTCCCATGACAGAACCTGTCTTGTGATTTCTTCAAACTCTATTTCTTGATGTAATGAAAACATAAGCTCCCTTTGTATATGTTGCAAAAACATCATAGTATAGAGACAGGTTGTTGAATATGCTCGATTTGGTTGCGCTCGGATTAGAATTTCGGTGATCGATCGGGCATATTTTTGCATTCTCCTCGGACCAAGGTGGTCCGAGCCATACATCTTGGAAGTTCACCTCGGACATGTCCGAGCCAAACGCACTAGGCTCCTCCAACTATGTCCGATCGGAGCTTTCATGATATGGTCCGATCGGACACAGCCTGACCAAGGAAACGTCCAGCCTTGCCTCCACGTGAGCCCAGCGTGAAGTCCCCCAGGATGTCCGATCGTGCATGGGCGTCTAAGGGGGTTCAAAATATGCTGTCAAGAAGGTTGGGCACTTCAATGAAAAGGAAGGCAAGTGTGGTCCGATCAGACCACACACTTGCCTAAAAATTTTCAGTGCCCGATCGGATGAACACTCTTCTTGGCATCTCCAACCACGTCCGATCGGATGAACACTCTTGGCCCAAAACTAAGTCCATCTTTTGGCTTGTATGGTACTTCTCCTCTGACTTGCTCCGAGCCAACCACCTAGGAAGTTTACCTCGGACATGCCCGAGCCAAACGTTTGGCACACATGCATGGTCTTCCTCGGACATGTCCGATCGGATGTTAGGACTTCTTGTCTCTCCTCGGACATGGGTCCAAGGCAATCACTTTGGCTCTCCTCGGACATGTCCGAGCCACATATTTTTGGAAACTCACCTCGGTCATGTCCGAGCCACACACCTTGGAAGCTCAAACTAAGGTCCGATCGGACTCTTGGTGGCTTCTCCTTGGACCATGTGATCTGAACTAATCTCCTTGAAGCTCACCTCGGATAGGTCCGAGCCACGCACTAGGATCCTCCATCCATGTCCGATCGGACATTGCGTGACCTCAGCCAAAATCTAAGTCCTTTGGCGTGGTCCGAGCCATCTTTTTCTTGCCATCTCCTTGGACCAAAATGGTCCAAGGCACCTCTCCCATGGCATGTCCGATCGGACATGACACCCTTCTCCTCGGACCAAAGTGGTCCGAGCCTATCTCTTTCAAGCAAGGTCCGATCGGACCCTTGGCACTACTACAAATATAGGGTTTCTCTGCGCTTTTTTTTCAATCTAAAATAAAAAGCGCAGAGAAAAGGATTGAAGGACACTTAGGAACTTTGTTACTGCGGTTTTTTTAAAAAACGCAATGTAAAGTAGGAAAAGTGGGAGAAAAACGCAGAGAAAAGTTGCACTACTTTTCTCCGCGGTTTTCTTAAGAAAACCGCAGAGAAATAAAGACTTTTCTCCGCGGTTTTATTGAAAAAACCGCAGAGAAAAGTAGTGTAATTTTTCAAAACTTTTACCAAGCATAACTTTGTGCTCGGTTGTCCGTTTTGATTGTTTTTTTTTTTTAACTTTGATATTTTTTCGAAATCTATCCAAAGACAAGACTATTTTCTTTGGATAGATCTCGAAAAAATATCAAAGTTAAAAAAAAAAAACCATCAAAACGGACAACCGAGCAAAAAGTTATGCTTGGTAAAAGTTTTGAAAAATTACACTACTTTTCTCTGCGGTTTTTTCAATAAAACCGCGGAGAAAAGTCTTTATTTCTCTGCGGTTTTCTTAAGAAAACCGCGGAGAAAAGGTTCCAGACCTATATATAAACTCATTCTTCCCCACAGGGTTCGTAAACCTACTTCATTTCGCGAAAAAAACTTCTTCAACAGCGGCGGTACGTCTTTCAACCTTCATCTTACTATTTTTTTTTTCATCTTTTTTAGCTAAATCTTAGTTAAAAACTGAAGTTGATGCTTAATATTTGTCTATTTTCAGGTTTTTGGTAGTAAAAATTGTTAGGATTTGGTCGAAAAATTGTCCATTTTCACTGTATTTTTTGGCATGCATTGTGTTCTTGAGCTTGAAAATAGGTAATGATCTATATATCTTTGTTTGTATAGTTTTTTGTTTTTTTTTCATCATTATTTTTAGAGTTTATTTTGTGTGAAATAGACAAATAGAAATCAAAATTTTGAGAGGTTTTTCATAAATCATTAATTTGGTTGCTGAATTTTTTTTCTTCAGATTTTTCGGTGACAAAACCTGAAATTTTTTTTTTTTTTTTTTTTTTTCAGGTTTTCAGGTTTCTTTTGTATGCAGCTAGATAGATCTCGAAAAAATACCCAAGTTAAAAAAAAAAAACACCAAAAACAGAGAACTGAGCACAAAGTTATGCTTCGTCAAAATTTTGAAAAATTACACTACTTTTCTCTGCGGTTTTTTCAATAAAACCGCGGAGAAAAGTCTTTCTTTCTCAGCGGTTGTTTTAAAAAAACCGCGGAGAAAAGTACATCTTTCTCTGCGGTTGGCTTACTACAACCGCAGAGAAAAGTGACACTTTTCTCCGCGGTTGGCATACCATTTTTCTCTGCGGTCGAATACACTGCGCTTTTCAATACTCTCGAAAACCGCAGTGTATTGAGTAAAAAAACCGCAGTGAAAAGCCTTTTTTGTAGTAGTGCATGGGTGAGCTTCTCTCGAACTTGTCCGATCGGAGCTTTCCATTTAGGGACTCCTCAAGTTAAGGTCCGAGCCAAGCATTTTGGAGCTCACCAAGCTTTAGTCCGAGCCAATTCCTTGGCACACATGCATGGCTCTCCTTGGACATAGTCCGATCGGAGATATTCAACATGGTTCGATCGGAGATATTCAACATGGCCTTCATGACCTTTCCTTGAACCAAGGTCCAAGCCAATGTCTTGGCTTCTCCTCGGACATGGCCCGAGCCAAGCATTTGGCTCCTCCATCAAGGTCCGATCGGGTACTTTGTGGCCTCTCCTTGGCCAAGATCCATCTACTTGGACGCAGCTGGGTTTCTCGGACCAGACGCATCTCCTCGGACGAATGCCCCCCACTCCGATCGGATATAATGTAGCTTCCAACCACTCAAGAGTGTTTCTCCTTCTCAGATGCAGCACCTTAAGCACCAATATTTCTGGGTCTAGATCCTTGGACGTAGGCGAGATGCTCCTTGGATCAACATGCATCCGATCGGCCATCTCAAGGTATGCTTGGACATCATATTTTTCAAACACTTTAAGCATCTGTATTGATCGTGAGCATGGTCAAACAGGCATAAGTCGTGTTGACATGAATGCAATGCATGGAACAGTAGCCAGCCTTTTAAGCATGCACATCCGATCGGACATAGGCAGCATCCCCATTTGGACGCTTCTCCTTGGAACTAGACACACCTTTCGGACCAAACATGGTATACTCCATGCTATAATTTTTTCAAACATTTCACCTTTAGGCACTCTTAGGTACGTTCAGGAAAAACCATCAAAGCACCTTGTTCGAACCTCCCAAAATTATTTTGAGAGATTGATTTTTCTCAATCAATCTTGGTGAAAACTTGACTTCTCCTCCCAAGGACAAATTTTCACCATGTAGCATCTATTTTGCATGCATTTGTTTGATTCACTCCAGGGAAGTCGATTGGTGATACATGCTTAGCCTACCAGGGAAGTTGTATCTGCTCTCCTGAGCAAGAAAACTTTGCACCTGGTGAGCTAAACTTGTAGCTGTTGGCATTTAGACTTTACTTCTCCTTGTTAACTTAAAACATTCTAAGTCTCCTCTAGACTTAAAAAGTTATAAGTTTTTTGTAAAGAGTAAAGTCCCTCTGGTGTATGCCTTAGATTTTCGCATGAGTACTTAGTTTTCTAACTTAGAAATTCTAGACATTTCATAAGTCATGATTTTTATGGTCACACGAATATCTGCTCCTAACTTGAGATTTTTTTTAAAAAAAATTCCAAGTTACTTAAGCTTTGCCAAGCAAGTTAGCTTAATGGCCTTTTTGGACTTCGAAAATTTACAAGTCAGCCTAAAAACGGATATATTACTTCGTGCTCTTATTGCCTGTGTTAAGTTATATACCAGCATACCCCATGTGCCCCCCAGGTGGTTGGAGGTTGAAAGATCCTTAGTCACTTGCTACCTGACTGAATCTGTTCGAGCAGTTAACTACTCGTGAAACACATAGAATATATGGAAAATACTCAAGCAGTTGAACACTGCTTGAACATATCGACCAGTTGAACACTGCTTGGATAATTAACACACATGCATATTTGTAGCAAGAATCGACCACACTGCGCATAGTCTCTTTTATTACTCGTAAATTAAAATGACAAAACATGTCTAACAACGAGTCTTAAACAACCAAAATTGTTCAAAATAAAATGACTGGTTAGCAAATAACCAGTTCATACACCAAACTTTAAACAACAAGTCCAAAAAACTCGAAATCAAGCTACCACTCTGAAAGCTGTATTTAAAAATAATATCTCCTTCGATGCTCTATGTGCATGCCACTCCAGTGATTCCTGCTCCTAGCACTCCTCCTTAGCATACTCCTCCTCTTGCTTCGTTGCTCTCCTCAGCTAAGGGTGGACCTCCACATATAATGTCCATGGTGAAGTCCACAGGTCCAGGCTGCAAGGGTGGAGATCTTTGTCGCTTGAACCCGGAGTTGCTTCTACCTCCTTCTCCTTGGGGTGTCTCTGCTCGGTACTTCTTCAACTTGCCCGACCGGAGAAGAAATTCTATCTCGTCCTTGAGGTGGTTGCATTCATCCGTGTCGTGACCATAATCTTCATGGAAGCGACAATACTTGTTCATGTCTCTCTTCCTCATCTCTCTCCTGATGGGTGGAGGCTTCTTGTAAGGAACCTCCTCTTGAATAGCAAGATATATCTCTGCTCTACTGGTTGAGAGAGTGGTGTAGTTGGTAAATTGAGGCTCATACTTGGTTGGCTTCTCACTTGAATCCACCTTTGCCTTCTTTTCTTCATGGTGGTCAGACCCATTATTTCTACGTTTCTTTCCACCATCACTAGGAGAGTCAGTTGGTCTGCTTGGGTTGTTTATGCCATTCTCCCCCTTCTCTATCACATCATCCAAATTCATATATTTTTCCGCCCGGTCAAGAAATTGTTGAAGTGTTGAGATTGGATGGCGATGGATGCTGTCCCATAGAGGACTCCGATAAATTATCCCAGCAGATATGGCAACCATATTCCCCTCGTCTCCTACAGCGGTTGCTCTATTGGCTTCTCTCATGAACCTCTGTATATAGCTTTTTAGAGACTCATCTTTTCTTTGTTTGATATCTGCCAAGTCGTTGGCATAAACTGGTGGAGTCCGGGCAGTGCTAAATTGTCTACAAAACTCCTTCCTGAATGACTCCCAAGAGGTAATGGAGTTTGGTTTAAACCTCCAATACCACTCTTGGGCAGTGTCCGTCAAGGTGGTGGGGAAGACTCTACACCGATAGTCATCACTCACCCCGAGTAGTTCCATCTGGTCCTCAAACTTCCCAACATGTCTTATTGGGTCTGCCTTTTCGGTATAAATTGGCAGTACCGGTGCTTTGTACTTTGCTGGTGGTTGGGCTGCTCTTATTCGAGCAGAGAACGGGCTGCCACTCCGGTAGTCTATCGGATCTATCTCGGAAGGTCGCTTCGACAAACTTTGCACTGCAGCTGCTAGCATGTCAAGCTGGGCTTGGATAGCTGGTGCAACTGATGAGGTTCCAAGGTTTTGACCGCCTGGTCGGGCATTACCATCTGGCACGCCACCGTCAAGTATTTCTAATTGACTGGTAGGACGGTCCAGATTTTGCCCTTCGACCGGGACGGTCCTCCTCTTGTTGGTGATAACGTCCCTCAGATCCTTCTGAGAAGCATGCTCTCCTACCCGATCAAACACCGTACTCTTCGATTTCCCAGTGGGCTTACTACATGGGACTTCATCTCTCTTGCTACGCCGCTGGTCGGGGTGCAATGGAGGCTTCTTGGCACGCTCTGGGCAGTGTTCTCCTCCTTGTGGGTTGTGGCCCTCCTTTTCCTTGGATTGGCTGGTTGGATGACTATCAGCCTCATCCCCACCATGCCCATCTTTGAACTGAGAGGTCCTCTTCTCTCTAGGAGCTTTATTTTGCTCCTGCCCAGGTGGAGTCTTTTTACTGCCCGATCGGTGACTTCTGGAGGGGGTTCTAGAGTGCTCCCCTTGGGTTGAGGTAGTGTGCGATCGAACTCCATCTCCCTCACTAGGTGGGTTATTATCACCCCTCCTTGGTCTATCATTACTCCTACCACCAGCTTCTGTGGTCCTTGCTCCTGGAGTGGTTGCCCCTCGTGCTGTAGCTTGGGCATTGGCCTGGGCCAACTTGGTAGCTGCCTCCAAAGCAAGCGCTGCTTCACGATGTTTCTGGTTGACCTCCTCCTGTTGTTGTCTGAGCTCCTCACTCCTGGCCTCCATATCGCGTTTTTACTGCTCTAAGGCAGCTCTCTGCCTGGCCATCTCTTCAGCAAACGCCTCTTGCCTAGCGTGGAATTGTGCCATCTCCTCCTGGAAGGCCCCCATGGTCTCTTGGAGCTCTTCAACTCCTGGAGTCACGTCCTCAAGCATGACCCTAGGCTCATTCTCATGATATTGTGGGCTAGGACCTTCAGATCTAGCAGGTTCTTTAGAGGAGTTTGTCCTCTTGGAAGCAGCAGTGGTGTTCTTAGGCGCCATCTTGCTTTAGGGACCGTCTGTTCTTCTCTTCAGGCTCTCAATGAAAGCACCAAAATGTTGACTGCGTTTTTAGCTAACGACGTGAGCACGTCAATAACGACAAGCCTTCAAGAGAAATCAAAACGACAACAAACGGTATAAACAAGAAAAGTAAAGAACATAGGAGATTTTTATAGTGGTTCAGCCCCGATTGTCGGTAATAGCCTAATCCACTTAGAGTTGTGATTTATAAATCTATACTCAAGATCAGATGGACCATGCCAACTGAGTTTCTTCAGTATAAATTGTGAAAATACAAGAATTCTCTTCTAATTTCAGCACTTTCTCTCTCTAGAATAGACAGACCCAATTTTATCTCTCTAGAAAGAAGAAGCAGAAGGGACCCTCTCTCATCTCATAAGCTCTCTATTTATAGAGATGGGATCCTCAACTGATATCCCCTTATAATAGAGATATTTTATTATATTTATTACATTTATATTACAAATAAACATTCAAAATTCAAAATGTAACTGATTGACCCAAAACGGGTATGTTTAAAAATTTATAAATCGCAAGCGCACGAATCGTTCATATAGAATAGTGATCGTGTAAGCAAGGATGTCGAACCCAAAGGAGTTGTCTAAAATCGAAAAGAAAACTATTTTAAATCAAAATTAATAAATTCTAACCTAGTTCCAAAGATTGATGAGAATTTGTGACAATAAAAATAAAATAGAAGATAATAATAAAGAAATTAAAGACAATATATATAACATAAATTAATAATAGAAAACAAGATGGTAAAATAAGATTATTAAGGATTAGAATCCACAAAATATAAGTTCAATAATATTTATAAGTATATTGATTCCCAAGTTTTAGTGATAGTTAAGATAAATCAAACTATCATTTTCTAAATAGATTTATAATTTTAAGTACAAATTTCTTCCAAAAATATAAGATTTTTCTTCACTTTTCAAAGTTATAATTTCAAAGCATTTAGTGTAAATCAATCTAATGAAATAACAAATAAATCAATGAACATTATTTATAAGGCAAAACATAATATTTTTGTTCTAAGCATGGATGTGTACAATTTAATGACACATCTTACACAAAGAATATTATGTATTTGCACTAATGAAGAACAAAGTTTAAATATGTGCTAACAATCCAAAATACATGATATTTAAGATGAAAGAAGATATTTGAAGAAGAAAATTCCATAAACTTTGTTGCACAAAATGGGAAATCAACATACAAAATAAATACTATCTAGTTACAAAATGTTTCATCATCACCTTAATAATCTTAAAAAGATTATAAACACATAACTAGAATAACAAATAAAAACTAAAAATTACAAACATAAATAGGAAAATTTGGAGGATGAACCCCCAAATTTTTCCTCTAAAAATACATAGAAAAAAAATAAAAAGAAGAAGAAGATGAAGAGAATGGAGAGGTTTTGAAATGTGTAGAGTTTTTGATATGGTAACCTCCCTCAAAATGGACACCAAATTCCCTTATTTATAGCCAAAAAAGTGGTATTAAAATAATCAATTTAAATTATTTAAATTGATTAAATTAAATTAATTAGTTGTAATATAGCAAATAGGGGCAAATTATAGGGTGTAATGATGATGTTTTGGGGTAAAATGTGTAGAAAAGTTTGGGTAAAAATTGGTATTTTTGGACATAAGGGGACAAAGTTACAAGTTGTTGGGCTCAAAAATGCACAAAGGTGGCAGGGAGGAGCTGAGTGGCAGGAGGCGTGCTGGAGGCTTGTTCGGCGTGGAAGCTTGTGGTTGGGCCGCTGGGCTTTAAGGCTTCTTTGCTGGGAAGATGGCTGATTGGATTGGTGTGCTGAAGTGGTTCAGCTAGGCAAAGGATGCTTGATTGATGCAGGGAGCCGAAGGTATGCTGAAGGGTGAATTGGTGGTCTTAGTGAGCTTTGATTGAGCATGGGCCTGGGCTTTGGATGCAGGCCCAATGGCTGGGAAGGAGTATGTGCCAATTTCTTTCTTTTCTCTTCAAAATTGCCATAATTCCATCATTTTTCTTGCTTTTTCAAGAGCAAAAACATGCAACAAATTATCTACAAAAATAAACATAAATTAAATTAAAACTAAATATTTTCAATAATAAAATATACAACAAAAGTTTCATGAAAATATTAATTAAAACTTAATTTACTTAAACATTTAAGCTCAAAATTGTATCTTTTTACTCATAACTTAACAATATTAATTTTAAATAATTAAACTATAACATTTTACAATAATATAACTATAAAAAATACCCAAAAATATATAAAATCAAAATAAACCTAATAAATTCAAAATTACTTAAAAACTTAATAAATAAATTAAAAACTCAAGAATTAAGCAACAATTAGCACATAAAAAGTGGTAAAATAACTCTATTTTGTAGAGTTATCAGTAACAAACTCCCCATTTGTGGGAAGAATGAGAGATTCCCGCGCATGTTGTTGAAGTTGTGTCTGACTTAGTCTCCTCTAGCTAGTTGGTCCACCTCCTACTCACTACCCATGCAAGTGCTGGTTGAACATGCATGGTGGTAGGATATGCATGGTGGTAGGACATGCTTTTGGTGGGTTGAACGTGCATGGTTCTCCTCGGACATGTACTCTCCTCTAGCATGCCATGTTCATCCTTGAACCAATCTCCTTGGCTTCTCCTCGGACCAAGGTGGTCCGAGGCAACCTCCTTGGAACCTCACCTTGGACAACATTGAGGGAACCTCACCTTGGACAACATTGAGGGAACCTCACCTTGGACAACATTGAGGGAACCTCACCTTCGACAACATTGAGGGAACCTCACCTTGGACAACATTGAGGCAACCTCCTTAGCATCTCCCAAACATGTCTGATCGAACATTGTATAGGCTCTCCTTATCAAAATCTAAGTCTCCATTCTCTTGCATGAGACTCCTCCTCCTTAGCTACTTACCTTGGACACGTTCGAGCCAACACTTAGAAAACCTTGGGAGGCTTACCTCCTACACATCCTTGGGGTCTCCTAGGACCACATCCTCCTTGGGGTCTCCTAGGACCACATCCTCCTTGGAGTCTCCTAGGAGGCACTCTCCTAGATGCATTCTCCTATTTTTTGGGTATAACATTAGGTTTCCGTCCCTGTACAATTCCTCGACCGTGGCGGCCGAGCAGCTGACAATGTACACCTCGCCCCCAGAGCTCTCCAACTCATGGTTGATTCAGCCTACCCTTGCCTTTACCTGCACCACGTAGCACCCGTGAGCCAAGACCCAGCAAGAAAGCATGATAACATAGCAAGATCAACATCATCTATCAAATATTTCACAATGCACAACCAAGAATTCATCATTTCATAACATTTATCCAATCAGTGATATCACACAACAGATTAATAGTTTGTCATCCAAACAGCCAGCAAATCACGTTCATAACACAATATTCACAATCATAATCAACAGTTCATCACATCATTAAATGATATTCAGGGTCAGCGCCCTTAGTTGCACCCTCTATTTAATACACTGCCTTCAGCTCTCTTGGGCCGCCCCCAGTGTAATACTCACTGACTCCGGCCAGCTTAACCGAGCTCAGTGATAGATAAGCTGCCTCAGCTACCAGTGGCCGAGCCGCGCCCTGTGCGCAAATATTGATTCCGACACTCTTAGGCCGGTTATCGCATGTCCCATGGCATAATAATACCATCTCATGACATGATATACAAGTGTAGGGAGCTCTTAGTCCCATTGTGTCCACATGGTTAAACACGTTCACATAACAATGCATACAAACATAGGGAACACTTAGTCCCAACCTAGCCACATAATCAGGTGTAGCTTTCTTACCTTTGGCTTTCAAACGAGCTAGTTATAAGCGATGTTCCTTGAGCGCGATCCGATCCCCGAGCCCTAGCTTAGCACCTAGTCACAACCAAGATAAAGGTTACCATTAACAATCTTAAATGAGCTTCTAAACCAAGTTCTAGTCCTCGGAACATTTAACTTCACCAAATATGGTAAAAGACTCAACCCCGAGCACCCTAGGTTAAATTCCCAAGCCTAAATTCTCAAAATCCCTTAAGCGCCACGGCATGGGCCATCCATGCCGCGGCATGGCCCCTGACAGAACCCTCCATGGACACAAAAACAGGTAAGGGCCGCGACATTGCTTGGACCATGCCGCGGCCCGCCCTCCTTCCTCAGCATGCCACAACATCGAAGGGCTGCGGCTCACCAAGAACCATGCCGCGGCCCGACCCTTCAAACCCAGAAAAAACCACCATTTTCAATCTCTAAACCTCACCATAAGCCATCCCAAAGCCCCCAACTCAAAACCAATTAATAATAACAACATTAGAATGATTTAGACAACACAACCCAACCAAAAATCCAGTCTAAGACTCACCAAAATCCCAATTCCAACCTCTGAAATTTCAAACCACAGAACTCAAAACCAGCCATGAAAACTCTCAAATTCAACCATCAAACTTCAAATTAATCCTTACCTCAACTGTAGAATCGTTTCTCCAAGAGTCCCCTGACCTATCATCAAAGTTCCAGCCTCAAATTCCACCCTAAATGCCAAAACCACAAATATTCAAAACTCAGCCATTTTCTTAAAGTTCCTAACCTTAGAAACGAAAATTCAAAGCTTACCCTGGCTCTATCTCAGTCCTTGATTAGTTCTTGAGCTAATCCTCTAGCTTATCCCCTTCAATTCCCAGAAATCAGCTGGTTTCCCTTTACAAAATCAGAGTTTTCTTCCTTAAGAGGGAGAGGAAAGAGAGAGAGAAAGGAGAGAAGGCTGAAAGGTCGGTTTACATTTTCTATCTAGTATTTTCTAAGTCTTTCCAAGTATATCCTTAGGTTGTTAGACTAATCCCAAAGCTTGGGGTACCAGAAACGTCCCCGATGGCAAAATAGTAAAATTCCCCAATACTCCCGCCTAAACATTCTAACCTCAAATATATCTCCATATATTTATTTTCATCACCTGATATTCCAAATCACTACACGACACCTAAAGTACCCTTGACTTGCCCAAAGTCAAGCATTAAGCCCCGTTGTGACTTTCCTGCTATCTAGCTCCTTAGGATCGCCTCAAGTCACCGGCTGCGTATTTATCCACATAATAATGTGGTTCTCACATATTTCACACACATATATATATACCTATCCACATAATAATGTGGTCTCAACAATTTATCACACACAATTACGTTTATGCCCTAACGGGCCAAAATTACGATTAAGCCCTTACCAGTCGAACAGGGCCCGCATGCTCACCCAATACTCATAAACATGCCTTCTCACACTATTGATTCACATAACCTCCAATTATGCCCTCCCGGCACACTAATCAAGGTCCTTAAGCCTTATTAGTAATTTTGGGTCGTTACAATTTTTCTGGGCATGAGAATTCTTCAGCGTCACAGTCTTTCCTTCCAGCGCCGTGGCCTGTGCAGAACTTTGAAAACAAGCATTCTGTAAAGGACCTGGCCGCGGTGCCACCAAGCCGTGCCGCGACCTTTAATAACTTCTTCAATTCAAACATTTTTTGTCCTAAAAAATTCACCAAAGCCATAAAATATCTTGATGACTCATCTTTTCACAGAAACAAAATCAAAAAGTCAATTTTCATCATTTTCTGCCAATTTTCTTCATTTGCTCTTTTCCTTTAATTATTGATTAAAACCTGAAAAAAAAACAAGTGTAATACTGCACTAAATAATAGAAAAACTTAAATAAAAATTATCTAAAATACAACCTAAACATAACACAAAACAAGACGCAATAGCCCCCAAATCACATAGAGCATGTTTGCACTCAAAATTCCCAATAATGCACAATATAGTAAAACTCCCCGGATCTCTAAGCTTTTGGGGAAATTTTCTTTGAAAAATGGCGCTGCAATCTTCAGTTAAAGCCACAGTGTCATCATCCTCCATCTTTCTCTTCATCAAAATCTCCTTCATGAATTTCACATAACTAGGCATCTTTTCTAATGCTTCAGCGAAGGGAATGTTGATATGCAACTTTTAAAGACCTCCAAAAACTTGAAAAACTATTTATCAAGAGAATTTTTCTGAAACCTTTGAGGGTATGGAATCCTGACCTGTGTTTCAACCTTCATTGGTGTGTTCTTTCCAATAACATGTCGGTCTTCAGTAGCCCCCTGTTCAACCTATTCAAAATTCCCCCCACATCTTCATTCTGTTCAACTGACTGATGTAACCCAGGCTGATCAACTTGCTTCCCACTTCTAAAAGTTATTTCCTAACGCTGCTCCTTAGGATTCACCACAGTATTGCTAGGCAAGTTCCCCTGAGACCTATTATTCAGCTTGTTTGCCAACTGACCCACTTGTGTTTCCATATTTTGAATAAAGGATATAGTTTCTGTTATGAACCAAGTCTGGGTATTTGTAAGAGTCAACAATGCAGCTTACAATTCATTTGGCTTCTCTTGAGGCGCTGGTTGTCTAAGCTGTTGAGAAGATGATGCTTGAGGCATAGATTGTTGTTGTTGCATGTTCCGAGACATATTTTGTTGATATTGACCCTGAAACTATGGTTGTTGCCCTTGATTATTTCTCAAAGAGAAGTTAGGATGATTCCTCCACCCAGGTTTAAAAGAGTTGGAGAAAGGATTATTATACCGCCTATAAAAATTCCCTAATGCTTGAACCTGAGCTTGGTCCACAAGAACATGATTTTGAGGGTCAACTGGTGTGCACTGGTCAAATGGATGAGGACCCCCACAAATTTCACACCCGGTGTGCATCTGAATAACATTGGCAGAGACAGTGGTTTGTTGCAACTGCTTAGTTAATGAAGCTACATGAGTAGTCAAAGCAGTGATAACATCAAGCTCATGAACCCCAGCCCATTTTTTGTTATTGGTGGCTTTCTCATCCGAAAACTGGTGATTATTCACCGCCATATCCTCTAGCAACTCATGTGCTTCAGTATCACTCTTGCTCATATGCCCCACTAGCTGCAACATCAATAATCGTATGCATAGTACCACACAACTGATTGTAAAAATTATGGACTGACATCCACTTCTCAATCCCATGGTGGGGATATTTCCTTTGCAGCTCCTTGAATCTTTCCCATGCATCATAAAGAGATTCCCCATTAAAAATTACTAATTTCACCCCTCAACTTCACAGCCTTGGATGGGGGAAAGAACTTGGCCAGGAAACTTTGAGCTAAATCTTGCCACGAAGTAATAGAATTGGATTGAAGGGAGTTTAGCCAGCTCTTAGATCGATCCCGCAGTGAAAATGGGAATAGCCTCAACCTGATAGCATCATCACTCACCCCATTACATTTGAACGTTTCACATAGCTCAAGAAAATTTTCTATGTGCATATGAAGATCTTTTGAAGGGGAGTCCACCCAACTGAACTGTGGACTGGACCTTTTGTAAGATTGCTGGCTTTATTTCAAAATTGTTTGCAGCAACCACCAGTGGTCTAATACATGATTGTACTCTTGTAACAGTAGGGAGTACATAGTTTCTAAGTGTTCGTGCATTTTGGCACCTGCATTAACATTAGATTCATCATCCCTAATATCACCCATACTGATTTCTTCCCTTTTCTTCCTTCGGTTCTGTTTGCAATTTTTCTCTATCTCGAGATTTATAGGAACTAAACTGTCAGCTCTCCTTCTACTGCGCATATAACAATAGTACTAAAATGGAGATCACAAAATGCACAGAAACCAAATTAGAAAGATGATCAAGTAACAAATCAAATTAGAAATAAAATTAACTATTTTGATAATGATAATATTTCAGTCCCCGGCAACGGCACCAAAAACTTGTTGCAAAATTTAAGCTACGCAATTATACGTAATCACAATTTGTAATAAATCTCGGTAAGAACGAGTATCGTCCCACAAAGACTGATTTATCAATTACCAAATAATTAATCTCTAATTTCTATTTGGCTAACAAATTTTGATTTGAAAAGTTTAAAATGAAGAAAGCATAAACAAATGTAAATTGCAAAAATTATAGTTATTCATAATAACGAGTTTATCAAAAAGTTTCTCTCTCTAAGCTCTGTTTGCTCTGTTAGGGCTTGAGCTGTGCCATGGCAGGGAGACCGAGACTACGAAAGGACTCAGCAAAAATTCAGGCTACTAAGAAGGGGACCAAGAAGAAAGGACCGAGTTCATCCGAGCCAATCAAGAAAACGAAGAAGATAGATCAGATTTTGGGGATAGAGGAATTGCAATGCTCTGATTCCGAAATCGATCTGGATGAAGGGAAAGATCTACCGCCGATTATGACCACTATAATCAGAGATGAAGGAGTTGAGATAACTCTTTCTCCACGATCCAGTGAGCGTGAACTCTTTCAGCGATCTGTGATACGGGCATCTTTTACCGAAGTAATGGGGGCTGCTAATGCTGCGAAGAGCTCTAATGGTAAGAAGTCTCCTCAGGAATTTCCTATTCTGCATTTTGAGAAAGAAGTTATGGGGGAAATTGGGGGTTGTGCAAAGATTATAGATGAAGATATAGCTGATGAGATTAATTACTGGAATTCTGCCATTGTTTGCTATGTTTTAGGAGCTAACCCTCCTATACATGTTATGGAAGGCTTTCTGAAAAGAATATGGAAAAATAAGAATATTGATAGAGTTAGTCTGCTAACTCATGGAGTTTTTTTGGTCCGGTTTCACTCGATTGAGGATCGGGATGGTATTCTTACAGGTGGTTATCAATTCTTTGATAAGAAACCTCTTATAATGAAGGCTTGGGATCCAGATGTTAAATTCACCAGGGAACAGATGTGGAAAGTTCCAGTTTGGGTTCAACTCAGACAACTTGATCTGAAGTACTGGGGGGAAAGATCAATGGGGAAAATAGTGAGCACTCTTGGGAGGATGATTAAACAAGATCAAGCTACTATGAATAGAGATAAACTAGAATTTGCTCGAGTCTTAATAGAGATGGATATATCTAAAGGCTTTCCAAACTCGATCAAATTTGAAGATGAAAAATGGAGTCTAGTTTATCTGGAGGTTTTATATGAATGGAAACCAGAAAAGTGTGCCACTTGTAATGGAATAGGCCATACTAGTAATGTGTGTAAGAAGGCAAAAGTTGTGGAACAAATGAAGAAAATATGGAAGCCGAAAGAGGTGACAGAAACAGTGAAAAATCCTTCTGAGACAGAAACAGAGGAAGATCAGGGATTTAAAAAAGTGAAAGGTAAAAAGGTGGTGATAGGAAGGCCCTCTCAAGTTAACACGAGTAATGCTTTTGAAGTTCTTGAAGAGATTTCGATTTAAGAAGAACAAGTGGGCAAAGTTCTTTGTGAGATGCAGTCCATTATTGATGGAGGGGGAGATCCTCCACCAATAAATGGATAAAATTTTCATTTGGAATGTAAGGGGCATCAATAAATCCTCAAAGCAAATTGATGTTATGAAAGAACTTCATAATAAAAATATAGGTTTTATTGGGCTCCTTGAGACTAAGGTTAAGGCTTCCAAGATGGGAGCCTTATACCTTCAAATGTTCAAAGGCTGGTGTTTTTCGTCTAATCTTGCTCATCATCCTAATGGAAGGATTATCATAGCTTGGAATCCTAATAGTTTTGAAGTGGATATCAAAGGTGGTACTAGTCAATTTATTCACTGTGTTCTTAAACCTAAAAAAGGTCATAGATTTTCTTTAACAGTAGTATATGCTGCTAATGACTCCAGAACTAGAGCTCTTTTGTGGAGAGATTTGGTGAACATCTCGGAAGGTATGAAGATTCCTTGGATAGTTGGAGGTGATTTCAATGCGGTGTTGAATCCGGAAGAGAGGCTGGATTATAGAGGAAATGCAAATGAATTGATACCTTTTCAGACTTGTGTGAATAGTTGTGGTTTAGAAGATGTGAAATACAATGGCAGATTCTTCACGTGGAATAATAAACAAGATGGTAAAAACCGAGTTTATGCTAAACTCGACAGATTTTTGGCTACCTCGGAATGGATTGATACATATTCCACTTCTGAAGTTTCTTTTCTTCCTGAGGGAAATTTTGACCATTCCCCGGCTCTTCTTACAGTTTATCCGAGTATGCAGAATATTAAAAAACCTTTTAGGTATTTCAACTTCTGGAAGAATTTGAATGGTTTTCTTGATGTTGTGAAGCAGTGTTGGCAGGAAAAAGTTGCTGGTTCTCATATGTATCAGCTGGTATTTCTCTTAAAGCAGCTCAAGTCTGGCCTGAAGAATTTGAATAGGCAAGGCAGGGGGGATGTAGAGCTTCAAGAGAAGGAGACCTACCAGCAGTTGCTAAAAATTCAGCAGCAATTACAGCTTGATCCTCGTAATAGTGATCTGATTTTGGCAGAGAAAAAGTATAGAACAGAATTTTCAGTAGCTCACAAGAACTATATTCAATACCTTAGTCAAAAAGCTAAAGTTGATTGGATAAAATCTAGGGATGAGAATACTAAATTGTTCCACTCTAGCTTGAAGATTAGAAGACAACAGAACACTATTTACTCTATCAGGGACCAGAATGGAAATTGGGTGGACAATCAAGAAGGAGTCATTAAAGCTTTCCTTGAGTTTTATGATTCTTTGCTGGGTTCTAAAATAGAAGGTCGAACTAGGGTGCATAAAATTTTTTTCAAGGAGGGAGCTTTGATTAGTCCTAGCCAAGCGACTTGGCTCATTCGAGATTATACTGGTGAAGAGGTAGAGGTGGCTCTAAATTCCATTCCTAATGATAAAGCTCCAGGTCCTGATGGCTACAATAGTGCCTTTTTTAAAGATACTTGGGAGATACCTGGTAAGGAGGTTAAAGAGGTCATTTTATCCTTTCTTAACACAGAAAAGCTTCTAAAAGAAATTAATGCTACCACAGTGACTTTGGTGCCTAAGGCTACTTGTCCTGAATCAGTTAGTGACTTTAGACCTATTGCATGTTGCAATGTGATCTATAAAATAGCCACTAAGATGATTTGTAACAGACTTAGAGATATTCTTCCTGATATAATTTCAGAAAATCAAAGTTGTTTTGTGAAAGGAAGGAAAATTTCCCACAACATCATGATTTGCCAAGATATGGTTCGGGGTTATGATAGAAGGAGTGCTAAGTCGGCTTGCCTTTTTAAGATTGATTTATAGAAAGCTTATGACACTCTTGATTGGGATTTTCTAAAAGAAATGTTAGAAGCTTTAAAATTTCCCCAAAAATTTGTGGAGTTGATCATGATTTGCGTAACTACTCCTCGGTTCTCTTTCTGCATTAATGGAGCTTTACATGGGTATCTTCAATCCAAGAGGGGTTTGAGACAGGGAGATCCTATGTCGCCTCTTCATTTTGTTATTGGTATGGAGTATTTGTCCAGGATCTTAACAAAGATAGCAAAAGATAGCAAATTTCAATTCCACCCGAGATGTAAGAGTTTGGCTCTCACTCACCTTTGTTTTGCGGATGATCTCCTTTTGTTTTGTAAAGGAGATTATGTTTCAGCAACTCTGTTGCTAAGGGCCTTCAAGCTGTTTGAGAATTCTTCTGGCCTTAAAGCGAATATTGGGAAGTCTGTTGTGTATGGTACAGGTATGGACACTCATTCCTTTGAGAGAATAGTGGATATTTCTGGTTTTCAAAAGAGTTTACTGCCTTTTAAATACTTGGGTATGAAAATCTGTTTGAAAAGGCTTACTAGGGCTGACTGTGATTGCTTAGTTGATAAAATGACCAAAAGAATTAAGGTTTGGAGCAGTAGAAACCTTTCTTATGCTGGCAGGATAGTTTTAATTAATTCTGTTTTGCTTTCCATAAATTCTTTTTCGTCTCAAATAATTATCCTTCCTAAGATGGTTGTTCAAAAAATAAACCAAGTTTGTCGAGCCTTTCTTTGGAAGAGTAGTGAGATGCTTAATGGCCTGGGCAATGTTTCTTGGGAGGTTGTTTGTAAGACCAACAAAGAAGGAGGTTTGGGGTTTAAAGATATAGGTTTGTGGAATCTTTGTGCTATAGGTAAACATGTTTGGGATATCACCATGAAGAAAGACAACCTGTGGGTTAAGTGGGTGAATTCTGTATATATAAAAAATGATGACTGGTGGAACCATATAGCTCCAAATGATGCAAGTTGGTACTGGAAGCGTATCGTGCAAACTAAAGAAATCATTAAGAATTTGTTTACTCCAATAGATTTTCAGAGCTTCAATTTCTCCATACAGGGTCTTAGTAATAAGATGCTGTCTATGCAATTAGAAAGGTGGAAATACTCTGTTATTTGGGACAGATCCAATGTTCCAAAACATAGAGTTATTGTTTGGATGGCTTTACTTGGGAAACTTCACACTAGAGATCGGCTTTACAGGTTTGGAATCACTCCTCAAGCTGACTGTCTAATTTGTGGAGCTGCTGAAGAGAATCACAGCCACCTATTTTTCTCCTGCTGCTTCAGTAGGAAAATTTTACTTGAAGTTGCTAGCTGGTGTGGTATAATCTATACAGGTACTGACTTGGAAAAGTTGTTGAAGTGGCTGCTGAAAAAAAAAATTTCAAAAGGTAGAAGAGCTATTCTGTTCAGTATAATTTCTGCTACAGTTTACTATGTTTGGAGGGGAAGAAATAGAGTTCTTTGGGATCATGAGCTTCCCATGGTTTCAGTTGTAGTCAAGAATATTATTCATGTTGTTTGTAATAGATTACAGATTATAAACATACATAAACTCAATAGTATAGATAGAGATTGGGTGGGAATGCTCATGAGAGCTTGTAATTAATTGTTCTTTGATTCTTGTTAGGTTGTAAAGGAGTTTCTTGTAGTGAATACAAAGATTTCTGATTTACCAAAAAAAAAAAATGTAAATTGCAAAAATGAACTAACAAAAAGAACACAAGTTTAACACTGAAATTACAGAAACACAAGAGAATTAATTCAATAAATAATGAAATAGGGAATTTAATATCCACTCGACTATTTCATTAATGCTAGATTTCACAATCATTCTCTTATTAAGATAACGAGTTCTCAAAAGCATTTTATATTCAGATTAAGATATATAAAAATCGAACTAGATATGAATTTTCTATATTTCTATGATAAACTCACATATAAGTAGCAGTAAGATTGAAAACTCAAAAACTACATAAATTATATTGATACTCTCGTTCAATATTGAAATCTATGTCCAATCAATTATAGCATGTTTAAATCCCACATTTCTGATTTTGACTCAAACTCATATGGATTATGTAAAAGATGGACAATAATCATATATAATAAACACAAATTGAAAGGATCTTAAAGAAGAATAAAGAAATGTCAACTTTGCATTAAATCATAGTAAAGTTGCAAGAGATTCAATTAAAAACCCTAAGAATAAAATTAATTAATCAACATAGAAAAGTTATCCTGAATACTAGAGTTTAACATAAACAAAATTAAAGAAGAAGAAAAATTGTAGATTCAATCTCTGTAATTTCTCCCCAAAATGTTCTCCTTGCCTCCTTTGATGAAAAACCAACCTCTCGCCTCCTTCATTATTTTTTGTCTCCTTTTTCTTTTTCAAAAATGTTCTTTCTTTTAAAAAAAATCTTTCACCCTAATTTTTCCTGTTAAAAGTCACAATTGGCCTTATTTTTAAAACATGTACGGACACAAGCGTTGCAACTCAGCTTTCATGCGCTGTGACCCTAGCACGATAGCCCTAAATTGGGTAGCCTCTGACTTCAATGGCGTCACGACCCAACATTCTTGTGTCACGACTCAAAAGGATACCATTGTGACGCAACATTGAAACGCGACAACTCAAAATATAGGCGTCTAACAGTCTTTCTAACTAAGCTAGCGCTGTGGCCTAACTTTCAAGAGTCACAACTCAAATTATCTCCTTTTTAAAACTAAACATTTTAAGCTTCCTTAAGACCCTAGATCTCTTCTAAAGTGCCCCAACACGACCAAACACCTTTTAACGAAAGAAATCCATCGTTTATCCTCCAATTAGCCCTTAGTTACACCACATCCACACCAACCCTTGAGTAATCACTAAAACCTGAAAACACACAAAGCACAAGCATAATTCTTCACCAAAACAACTTAAAAGATTAAAAACATACCTTTAAAACCTACTCTAAAACAATACTAAAATAGACTTATCAGGTGGTAACCGGTATAGCTAACACATCACGAGCCATGAGTGATAAGATCTTGTACTTGCACCCACTACTAGCCCACCATCCCAAAACATTATAATTCTCACTTGGTCGCTCAGGTTCCTCTTCCAAATATTTATCGACCTCATTTTTTGTCATTCCATCATCCTTCTCCAATCTCCATGCCACAAACTCATCATGCAAATTACGTGAATTCTTGGCAGTAGGTCGATCACTAACAGGCAGGAAGAACGTGGATGAACCAATAACAATAGACTAAGACTGTAGTTGAGTCGTAGATGATGATGGATGAAGACTTGTTGTTGTCTCATTATATTTATCAAACATTGCCCGTATTGTCTGCTCTACCCTTTTCACCATCTCTTTGCACGTCATCTCATCATAAGTAGCAGTAAAGCAATGGTTGAGATACTCAAGCTTGTATCTTGGGTCAAGGACCAAGGCAATTAGAAGTGCCTCATTACAATTATCAAGATTTCCCCAATAATTTTCATATTTTAGTTTCATGCTCGTTTCCATTGTCCTTAATAATTCGTTCTCATCATCGTCAACTGCTAAGTCATACAGTTCCTATTGCATATTGCAGATCTCAATGAAGTACTTATTAGCAGTAACATAAGTAGACCCACTAAACTTTAATGTTATTTCGTAAAAAGTCTCCAAAAACCTCAACAACACTGGAGCATTATCCCAATCAAAACCAGTGGGGCCCCCCTCCTTTGGTTCTCCATCTTTGTCAACCTCATCAAAATATTTCATACAAGTAGCATCTGATTCCATCCTGTCAAATGCCTTCTGAAATTTCATTGCACAATTGAGCATTAGATATGTGGAGTTCCACCTTGTTGGGACATCTAAACACAGAAGCCCTTTACATTCAATCCTTTCCTCCATCACACTCTCCTTAAAAATTATTAGCCTAGAAGGAGAAGACCTAACAAACCTCACAATATTTCTAATTGTTGCAATTGACCCATGTTTTTCCTTCAACCCTTCAATGACAATTAGGTTCACTATATGATTGCAACACCTCATATGTAAAAACTTTCCATCCAAAATTAGTATATTCTCTTTCTCTTTGAACTTCCTTTTAAAGTATCTAATGGCAACATCATTAGAGGAAGCATTATCTACCGTAATGGTAAACAACTTATAGATGCACCATTCTAAAAGACATAACTCAATCTCATTGCCAAGGGTTTCCCCTTTATGATCTACCACTTGGAAAAAATTGATAATTCTTTTATGATACTCCCAAACATTATCAATCCAATGAGCAGTGATGGCAATGTAATTCAAATTTTGAATGGATATCCTCTCATGGCTCAAAATATTTTTCAATGTCACCTTCTCCTCTTTATATAACTTCAATACATCCCTAGCAACAATCATTCAAGAAGGGATCTCAAACCTACGTTGGAGTGTTTTGAAAAATATTTTCAACCCTTCACCCTCGACATGTCTAAATGACAACTCATCCAACACAATATATTGCGTGAGGGCTACCCTATAAGCTTCTTTGTTATCAGCTACAGCTACTAAGCTTGTTTCCCCCTCTTTCCCTCCCTTTACAGGCTTAAAGCTTAAAGTCTTTTATTTATGCTCATCAATCTTAAATGGACTTAGCTCACAAAGTTTCTTAAAATGGTTCCACAAATGACTAGTCCCATGTTTTCTAGTGTCACACAAGAAGTCAGATCCACAATAATTACATATACACTTTGGTGGGAGCAGGCTCTTCGTTAAGATTTGTCGGGGGTGGACGAGGATCTTCCTTAGTAAAATGATCCCAAACAAATGACCCTTTTCCCTTTGTTTTTCCAGGAGGGATGGGAGGTCTACCCCTCTTTCTAGCCCTAGTTTTTCTACTCTTATCAATAGGAGTATGGGTTTTAGTCTGAGCGAGAGGTGGTTGATCATCTATCGGAGGAGGAGTTTCATCTACCTCATCAATATCCATTACCTAATAAAACATATTTAAGAAAAACTAATCAACAAAGCAACACACAATAAACCAAATATCCACTACAACAGGGCAAGACACAAGCCTATAATCCACTACAACAGAGTAGCACACAAGTCTAATATCCACTACAACATGGCAGCACACAACAAGCCTAATATCCACTACAATAGGGTAGCAGACAAGCGTATAATCAACTACAATAGAGCATCTCACAAGCCTAATATCCACTACAATAGAGAAGCACACAAGCATAATATGCACTACAATAGGGCAACACACAACAAGCCTAATATCCACTACAACAGGGCAACACACATTCGCACAAGCCTATATATTATAATCCAATATAACAAAGATAATAAGTTTACCTCAATCTTCAAAGTAGAAGCAATGAATTTTGACTAGCCCGCTTCTGCTCCAATATGTAAATCCATAAAAATAAGTAATTGTCATTAAAATTTCAGCATATGAGATTGAGATATGACCATGAGTTTTAACATTAAACATATATTACACACAAACTTCGCAAATCAATGAAAGTTTCCTTCATAAAAAAAGTTAAAGATCATGGTTTATTAAAAAGAAAAAGGAACCTTAAATGTAAAACCTAATTCAAGGCTAATGAAATCACAACTTTGTTTGGTAAAATGAAATATTTAATCACATAGTTTGGGATTTAAATATGTAATCACATAGTCATAGATACACAAAACAGTGAACATATACAGTATACACATATACACATTATATATTTCATAGATTAGATATTAAAAATAATAACACAATCATATTATATACTATATAGATTAGATATATAATCTGATAATCATAGAGTCGTAGACTAACAACACAGTGAGCCTATAGATAGAGTATATTAGTATATAATATATAGAGACAAAATGAGAGAATACAAATCAAAATAAAGAGAAAGAAGGTGTGCTCACCGTGAAGGGGTCGGCTGGCTGGTGGCTGCACCGGTGGTGGCACTGTGGCGGTGGGAGAAGGTCCCCATTGGGCTAACATGAAACCCTGAGTGTGAGCCAAAAGAGAGAAAGAAAGTGATGGTGGTTGGTGGTTGGCTGTGCGGTTATGCCTGCGGGGTCTGCGCTGGTGGGGGGAGGTGGTTGTGGTGGGTCGTGCTCGTGCATGAGAGAAAAGGTGACCGGGGTGGTGGTGGAGTCATGAGGGAGGGAGGGTCCGGTCTGCCTCTATCGTGTTGTCTGAGTGTGGAGTGGAGAGGCTGCATGTGCGTGAGTGAAGAGAGAAAGAGAAAGGGTTATATTTTTTTTAGGATTTCATTTTTTTTAAATACACTTGGTCGGGTTCGGGTGTGTGTGTTAAAACTTAAAATCCGAACCTGACTCGACACATGTTGGGTTCAGATTGGATTAGGCCCGAAATGAATGGGTTTTCCAAAAAACTGGGTTCTCGGGTTTTCAGGTTTTGCGGATTGGATTAGGCAGGTTATGCGGGTTTTGCGAGCCAAATGTTCACCCCTGTAACTTACATGTAAATAATATTGTTTCTTTTATTAATCAAACAAAAAACAAACTTAGAAGTTACTTTCGTATTATAATAAAAAAATACACATTTTGGTTTTTATTATGAATTTTTATTTAACCAAAATAAAAATCAACTACATAGTTACTTTTTAAATACAACACATAAATTACTTATTACAATTATTGAAGATACCTTTATGTTTTTCTTTTTATAAACAAAGCAGAAAAGAAACTTTTTGGTCAACCAAATATAAAAGAAACTAAAATGTTACTTTTACTTCCGGCCATATTCTCCGATGATGGCAAAAAAATATATGCTTCTCACATATTAAAATGACCACCTTGAAGAGTAGGTCTCAATGGTACCACCCTTGAGCCCAAATGATCAACAATGTGGTCATAATTTTATTTTTAAGTTTTGGAGAAGAGAGAGAAAAGAGAAAAGAGAAATAAATAGATTTGAAGGAGAAAAAAAAAACTTAGTTTATGGTAGTCTATATGGTTTATTTGTAAATAATTATTTATAGCTGATTTTTGTAAATAATAGTCAAATCACTTTCATCTATGTAATTATTCCTTATTATTCCCCGGATGCTTTTGACAGATCCTTTTTTAAGAGTTTTGAGGCCCAATAAGAAAATTTTCAAATAATAATTACATCTGGGCTTGTCAAATATATTTTATTTCAGAATATTGATCCAAGTTTTATTTACAGAAAGACTAGAGATTTCTCCACATTGGATTTTCAAATTCTTACACCAAAAATATAAATTTTTCTCTACGTCATTTATCATCGAACCCAAATGTTAACTACTACTTACTAGGAAAATACACACGCCAGCCACAATAGAAATCCATCCTCCAACTAGATTGCTGCCCAAATTTTGTTACCAAAAGTTTCGAAACAACAGCGCACATGCTGGTCAAAGTTGCTATACTCGTGACTTTGACAACATTTTTTGGTCACTTCAAAAACAGGGGTGGTACTATTGGAACAAATACTTTGAGAGGAACAAAATCCAACCACCAAATCTCTCTATTTCATCGTTGATTTTTGGCGAGTTCGTGGGTATATCTGCTCATACATGTAACTTTTTAGTTACTATTCTATTTGTTTCTTGTGGTTGTTGGAAAAGATGATTCAAAAGTAACTCGTTACTTTCCTATTTTGTTAACCATAAATTCAATGAGTTGCCAAAATATGTACTTTTCCTATGATTCGAAAGAAACGTTTAAGTTACTTTTCTACTAGGTTAACAAAAAATTAACTATAATTCAAACATAAAATCCACAAGTAACCAAAAAGTATTTTCATTTTATATTAAAAGTTACCATATATTATCCTAAATAACCTTAAAAACTATTTTAGAAACATATTGAAGTAAAAGAAGTTGTTTGTGATACTATTTGTTAACTTTTAAATAAAACGTAATAAGATGCTTTTCAGTAACTCATTAGGTTGGTGGGTTGCTTTAAATTTTTTTTACAACGTAAAAATTAAGTCATTCTTCTAAAGGGAACCAATTGGTATCGTAAATTGTTTTGAAGGCAACCAAAATGTATATTTTAAAAGCATAGAGTAATGTAAAAAAAATTCCCTTTGAACTTCCTTCCTCGTTTTGTGCACTTTGAGCTGGAAAATCCTGTCCTTTTTGTGAGATTTATCTAGCATTTTGTCGGATGCACGCAATAAACTGTTTAAATCTTGATTTGATATCTTAAATGATTCAGAATTTTTTGAAATTTTTTGGGAGATCTCCTGTAACTACATTATACATCATCATGTGATACAAATAGAGTTATAACTTATCAATGTATCGAAAATATTAAAAGTACTTATAAATCATGATTAAAAACAATCACATTTATATTATTTTCAATATAATGTTTAGATTAAATAATGTGACAAAGTGTGTCACATATTATAACATAATATATATGAGAGTTACATTTTTTTGGATAGTGTGAATATCCAAATGTGTAACATATTTGGGGCTACAAAATCAGTTACAAATTTATAACTCCTATATATTATCCAATAATGTGTAGATTATTTGTTACACATTTTGAGTTTGAATTTCACAAAATCATAAGTGATATGGTTGTTAGAGATGTGATTTTAACTCCCATAATGTGTTTGGAAGTTACAAAATCAAGTGGGAATGAGTTTGGAATGTTTTGGAAAAGTTTGGAAAATTGGGTGGCTGAAATGCATTGTGGCTGTGGCGTGGGGAACAGAAGCCAGCGGCCGCGGCCACATATCCCAGGTCGCTGCCTGGAATGCTGAAAACCTTTTTTCCAACTTCGGTTTTATCCAATTTTGAATCTTTCCAACTCCCAAGTAACTCCTAAATCTTCATTTTAATTCCATAAACATCCAATTAAACATTGGTAATAACCATGAGGCTTGGTAAAATTTGAAATTCAAATGGTGTCTTAAAACCCTATAAATAGAAGCCTATTGCTCACTTGTTAGACACATTATTTTTCTATCCTTTAGAGCACTTAGCTAAAAAATCACCTAGAGACTTGTTTATTCCAGAGAGCTATTTCTATTTGTGAGAGCTCCCTTAGTGCTTGAGATAGGGGAAATAAGCTTTTGGACAAAGGTTGTAAACCTTGTTCAAGTTGGTGATCCTCAATGCTTTTCACTTTGGTTGTGTGAGTGAGAGTGTTAGTTTTTTTGTTATTGTTCTTCTTTTCTACTATTTTTTTTTCATCTTCTTCTCTTTATTTTTCTATTTACACTTTTGCTTGTATTTTTTACTTTTAGAGTTGTAATCTCCTTTACATCTTTTCTCTACTACTTCTAGTTTATTTGTATATTTTGCGAAGAGTCGTATTTTCTATTATTCTCTTCATCTACATCTTTCTACATTTACTTGTACTTTTATTATTACGTTGTAATCTTATTTAATCAATCATCTTGTTTTTTATTATTTTCTTAGATATGTAAGAGTCTTACCATTTTTCATTGAGGAAATATATTTATCTCTAAAATTCAAAAGCTTAACCCTTGTTTGTTTCAATGGAAGGTGAGACCATCAAGATCATGAACCAAGACCTAGTGAGGTTGGATAGGTTTGATGGATCCAATTTCACTAGGTGGAAATACAAGGTGAGATTCTTCTTGACCACTCTCAAGATCGCCTACATCCTAGAGTCCACCCTTGAACCTCTTTTGGCGCCATCCAACAAAGACACTCCCGAGGTGGTGGAGAAAATAAGGAAGAGAGATGAGGACAATCTTATTTGTAGGGATCACATCCTCAACACCCTATATGATAGGCTCTATGACCTCTATACCGAGACCAAGTCGGCAAAGGAGATTTGTGATGCACTTGAGACAAAATTCAAGGTGGAAGAGGAAGGTACCAATTTTTTTTTGATTTCTCAATACATTGATTTCAAATTTTTTGGTGATAAACCTATTCTTCCTCAAATTCATGAGCTTCAAATAATTGTTAACAAATTGAAAGTTTTTAAGATTTAGCTTCCTGAGGCCTTTCAAGTTGGTACAATAATGGCAAAATTAGCACCAACTTGGAGGAGCTATAGGAAAAGAATCCTTCATAAAAATGAGGATTATTCTATGGAGGAAATCCAAAAACATATTTGAATCGAGGAAGAATCGATATGTAGAGATAAACTTGTGGAGGGGTCTAATGGAGAGACTTGCAAAGCAAATGCGGTGTCACAACCAAAACATCCGCAAAATAAAGGGAAATGCAAGAAGGGTAATGAGAAACCTTTGGGTCCAAAAACCAACCCAAACAAGTTTAAGGGCAAGAAAAGTCCTTGCTTTGAATGTGGGGAAAATGGTCAATATGCTAGAGAATTTAGGCATAGAAAAGACCAACAAGGACCTAAGGTGAATGTAACTCAAGAGGAGAATATAGTTGCAAGCCTTAGTGAGGTGAATGCGGTCCAAGGCATTTACTTTGGTTGTGTGAGTGAGAGTGTTTATTTTTTGATATTGTTCTTCTTTTCTACTATTGTTTTTCATCTTCTTCTCTTTATTTTTCTATTTACACTTTTGCTTGTATCTTTTACTTTTAGAGTTGTAATCTCCTCTACATCTTTTCTCTACTACTTCTAGTTTATTTGTATATTTTGTTAAGAGTTGTATTTTCTACTATTCTCTTCATCTACATCTTTCTACATTTACTTGTACTTTTGTTATTGAGTTGTAATCTTATTTAATCAATCATCTTGTTTTTGTATTATTTTCTTAGAGCTGTAAGAGTCTTACCATTTTCCATTGAGGCAATATATTTATCTCTAACATTCAAAAGCTTAACCCTTGTTGTTTTAATGGAAGGTGAGAGCATAAAGATCTTGAACCAAGACCTAGTGAGGTTGGATAAGTTTGATGGATCCAATTTCACTATGTGGAAATACAAGGTGAGATTCTTCTTGACCACTCTCAAGATCGCCTACATCCTAGAGTCCACCCTTGAACCTCTTTTGGCGCCATTCGACAAAGACACTCCTGAGGTGGTGGAGAAAAGAAGGAAGATAGACGAGGATGATCTTCTTTGTAGGGATCATATCCTCAACACCCTATATGATAGGCACTATGACCTCTATACCGAGACTAATTCGACAAAGGATATTTGGGATGCACTTGAGACAAAATTCAAGGCGGAAGATGAAGGTACCAAAAAGTTTTTGATTTCTCAATACATTGATTTCAAATTTTTGGTGATAAACCTATTCTTCCTCAAATTCACGAGCATCAAATAATTGTTAATAAATTGAAAGTTTTGAAGATTGAGCTTCCCGAGACCTTTTAAGTTGGTGAAATAGTGGAAAAATTAGCACCAACTTGGAGGAGCTATAGGAAAATAATCCTTCATAAAAATAAGGATTATTCTTTGGAGGAAATCCAAAAACATATTCGAATCAAGGAGGAATAAATATGTAGAGATAAACTTGTGGAGGGGTCTAATGGAGAGACTTCCAAAGCAAATGCGGTGACATAACCAAAACATCCCAAAAATAAAGGAAAGGACAAGAAGGGTAATGAGAAACATTTGGGTCCAAAAACCAACACAAACAAGTTGAAGAGCGAGAAAAGTCCTTGATTTGTGTGTGGGAAAAATGGTCACTATGCTAGAGAATTTAGGCGTAGAAAAGACCAACAATGACCTAAGGTGAATGCAACTCAAAAGAAGAATATAGTTGCAATCCTTAGTGAGGTGAATATAGTCCAAGGCAAGGTGAAGGTGTAGTGGTACTACACATGTGCCACTGTCCATGTCACCTATGAAAAATCATTATTCAAGACCTTTGAAGAGTCAAAGGGAAACCATGAGATTCAAATGGGCAATAAGGGAAAATCCAAGGTACTTGGCAAAGGTACCATTGAAGTCTTTTTATCCTTCGGGAAGAAGGTCATATTAGTGAATCTGCTCTATGTTCTAGAAATTAGTAGAAATTTGGTAAGTGGAGATTTGCTTGGCATGCCCGACATTAAGGCCATTTTGAGTATGGTAAACTTATTCTTACCAAGTCAAATGTATTTTTGGGAAATGAATACTCTTGTGAGGGTATGGTTAAGTTGTGCAACAATGATGTAACTTTCAATGTTATCAATAAAGATGCTAATTCTGCTTATATTGTTGAGTATGATTCTTTATTTTTATGGCATCTTAGACTATCTCATATAGATTTTTCAACCATGAAAAAAGTAGTAAAATGTGGTATGATTGCATGCAATATTAAAAACTATGGAAAATGTGAAACATGTGTAAAAGCAAAAATGATAAAGAAACAATTTCCTAGTGTAGAAAAATAATCTAATTTACTTTATTTAATTCATAGTGATCTTTGTGAATTAAATGACATTTTAATTAGAGGTGGTAAAATGTATTTTCTTACTTTTATAGATGATTTTAGTAGATATACCTATGTGTTTCTTTTAAAGCATAAGGATAAGACTTTTGATGTTTTTAAACTTTATAACTTAGAAGTTGAAAATCAACTAAATAAAAAGATTAAGGTACTAAAAAGTGATGGAGGAGGTGAGTACTTCTCTAATGAATTCAATGCATTTTGTGAAGAAAATATCATAATTAATGAGTGCACCACACCTGATATACCACAACACAATGGTGTTTCAAAAGAAAAAATAGGACTTATCTAGAGATCATAAATTCTATGTTGGTGTTTTCTAAGATGAGCTTCAACTTATGGGGTGAAGCGTTATTAACCTCTTGTCACATTCTTAATCAAATATCAATGAAGAAAAATGAGATATCTCCATATGAGTAATGGAAAGGAAGAAAACCTAATATATGATACTTCAAAGTGTAGGGGTGTCTTGCATATTTCAAGAAAAACAAACCCAATAGAACAAAGTTAGGTTCAAGAGCCATAAAGTGTCCTTTTGTTGGTTAAGCCAACAATAGTAAAGCTTATAGGCTATTAGACCTAGAGTCTAATGTTGTGATAGAATATAGGGAAGTTGAATTCTTTGAGAACATGTTATGTGACAACAAATCTCAAGCTTCAAACTCTCCAAAGGAGAATTTGTTATATGAAAACAATTCTCAAACATCTAATTCCAAAAACAATTCTCAAGAGGAGAATTCTCAAAGGAATGTAGAGAAAGCCATTGAACTTAGAAGAAGTTTAAGGGTTAGAAAAGAGAAAAGTCTAGGATTGGATGAGATACATTCTCAACAAATTTCATTCTACATGGTAGAAGGAAATAAAGAAGAAGTCATTAGGAAATTCCAATTCCAATTGTACTTTTTGTTGAGGATGATCCTAAGACTTATAGAGAAGTCATGTAATCTAGAGATAATGTATTCTCGAAAGAAGTCATCAATGATGAGATGAATTCCATTCTTTCAAATAACACTTGGGAATTGGTAGACCGCTCACCGGGGTCTAAGCCAATTGGGTGAAAGTGGGTATTTAGGATAAAATACCATACTGATGCCACTATCCAAACCATTTAAGCTAGATTAGTAGCTAAATGGTTTAGGCAAAATGAGGGTATTGATTATTTCGATACCTATGCGCCTGTTGCAAGAATAACTTCTATAAGAATTTTGTTCGCTTTGGCTTCTATACACGACATGTATGTTCATAAAATGGATGTCAAAACGACATTCCTTAATGGTGTAACACCCTACTTCCATAGAGCCGTTACTAAGTGAGTTTAAAAACGTGCTTTCATCTCGTTAATCAAGGTTTTAGATCAAACAATGTAATTAAGCTATAAACAGAGGAAAAACCTTAGAAATAGTAACTTCCATAGAAAATCATAAAAGGTTTACACTTGGGATCCCAAAATACAGTTTAGAAATGTTTACAACATATTAACCAAACCAAGTCGACTAGACGAAAAAATCATAGTTTATTTACAAGCGTCTCCCAAAATTCTCTGGCCGTGGCAGCCAGGCTGGCCAAACATGTACACACCACCCCACGCCTGCTATACTCATGGTTGGTTGATCTTCTTTTACCCTTACCTGCACCACAGAGCATCTGTGAGCCGAAGCCCAGCAAGAGAACCCACACACAGATAACATATGTAACACATATATCACGCATATAAATAGGCCATTAATTGGCTAAACACATATGGCCTAGCCGTCCTAGGCGTTTACCAAGCCCTAGATTTGCGGACCACGCCGTGAGGATATTCCAGGTATCCTTCTAGGGACCCTCCCTGGCAACTCGCACTCCACGTGCTTAACGCTGCTCCCGGCCCCTTGCCGTTCTCGGCCTTACACTCAACGTGCCCAATGCCATTTTCGGCCCTTCGCCGTTCTCAGTCTACACTGTTCCCAGCTCAAGCCGACCGTTCACATCATAATACACATAGCATAACAAGCAAGTATAGAATTCTAGCATAATCAGATAAAGGGCTACGCCCCACAGTTCTAGAATATTGGGCTCGGCCTTGCATATCAATCCATTCAAACACACTGGGCTCAACCCTGCATATCATCCCATTCAAACACATTGGGCTCAGCCCTGCACACAAGCTCTATGGGAACAAGGGTTCTCTTACCTGAGTTCCAAGCTTTTTTAGCACCGATGCCCCGAGCACAGTCCTCCAACGTGAGCCTCACTGAAACCCTAGTCACAACACATTAACAATGTCCATCCATCAAATTCTAATCCAACAAATAACTTAGAGCCATAACCCTAACCTCCAGGTTCTTGAATTCCATCAATCCGGGTGATATAATCCAGCCCGAGCTTTACCCCTTGAGTTCCCAAGCCTAAAATACCCTTAAAACTCAAACTGGCGCAAAGGGCTGCGACCCCACCCACAAGAGCCGCGACTAGCCTCAAAATAGAGGCTAGCACCTCATTGACCCCCACATGGGCCGTGGCGCGCCCACCAGGCACCGTGGCACCCATGAGCTTCTCGGTCTCCCATGGCCGCACGCACACACGGGCCGCGGTGCACCCTCCTAGGGCTGCGGCTCTCACCTCGAACCCAGATTTTCCACCATTTTTCCACACCTTTCCTCAAGCTAATTCACCCACAACTCACCTATCAAACCCAGATATTTAACACATACATACCAGCTCAATATCAACACTAAAACCCCATCAAAGTCTGCTCCAAAACCCAACTAAAATACTCAAGAACATATCAAACTTAACTAGCATGCATATTCTAGCAAACCAGCAACAATTCTCAACATAATCCCAATAATTAAAGCTTACCTTGCTGAATTCAATCCCTGTAGTTGACCCTTAATCCTCAAGCTTTGAGCTCCTAGGTTTCCTTAGCCCAATCCCTTGCTTAAGTTAGCTTGCAACAAAAATTCTCTTTGATATGCCTTAGAGAATGAAGGAGTGAAAAATGTAAATGGTGAGATGCTATCCTTAGTTTAGAAGGAGAGGTATAGAGGTCGGTTTCCCAAAGCTTCTAAGTAAATCCCCCTTTTTGTTTTATTCAGCTTAAGTCTATATGGTTACCTCAAGGGTTGGGGTACCAAAACGTCCCCGAGGGCAAAATGGTAAATTTTCCCAATATTCCCGCCTAGACATTCTATCCTCAAATATATCTCCAAATATTTATTTTCATGTCCCGATAATCCCATAACACCTAATACCCAAATTACCCCTCGACTCACCCCGAGTCTGAATCTCAACCCCGTTGTGATCCTCTGGCTAAGCGCTCTCCAGGACTGTCTCAGATCGTGCTGCACAGACATATCACACATATGACATATATCACATTCATGCCCCTAATATCTAGACGGGGCCCGCATGCACATTTAACTCACTAAAGATGCATCACTATCATATATCCACATTAATTCACCCATTAACACATTAGAGCATATTAAATCATTTATTGCCCTCCAGGCACACTAATCAAGGACCTTAGCCCGATTAGCAAATTCGGGTCGTTACAACTGTCCCCTCCTTACAGAAATTTCATCTTCGAAATTACCTAAACAACTCAGGATACCGCTCCCTCATCTCTGTCTCAAGTTCCCTCGTCGCCTCCTCAACCTTGCTGTTTCTCCACAGCAATTTCACCAAGGCAATGGTCTCGCTCCGCAAGACTTTGTACTATCCCCTCCTTAATATAATTTCATCCTTGAAATTTACTTAAACACATCAGGTTGTATACCTCATACCTCTAATGATAATTCCCAAGGTCCAGTGCCTTTACACTTAGTCATTAGTAATACCCACGCGCGAGTACAATCTTGGTCCACAAGATCTTGTCTGATACCCATACTTTCTTTAACTTTTACTTATACATTAAATCTATAGAACTCCAGTGTCTGCTTGGTTCACATCAATCTCTTCGTTGATTATTCTCAATGTCAAAATACTTATGAATCATCATCCTTACCAGGATATGATCAACTTATAGGCCCGCGGCCAAATCCTTGGTACGACCTTAGAACTCTTGTCGAAACGAAAATCATAACTCCCTTTTTCTTTCCTCACTATCATACTCTTCCTCACTGCTTAACTTGGAGGAATATACAACTCCCATTCTGGAACCTTGTACTCCAAAGTTAACAGTTCACAGGTACCTATAAACTTCCAGATAGGCAGACATCCCCTGCCTTAAGAATTCCAACATCCTCTTTGCTTTTCCTCTGAATTATTACTAATCGTAGTGTCCACTAACTCTTAATTATTTGCTTTTATCTTTCCAAGTCTTATGCCTTGTCACCTTAGTTGTACTCCAGCATCCAATACCGTGACTGCCTCATCAAAGAATACACTTCCCTTGATATTCTAAAAGTTGCACATTCAATGCTTAAACCCTTAACATGATTGTTAAGCCCTCAGATTGATATCCTTTCTGCAATCAATCAGTAATTCCAGATTACTACTCTGTTTTCTTCGATCTTAGGTCCCTTTCCATAACTTAGAAACTATAGGGTCTCAATTCATCATTACCAATGCCCTATTTCTTTACCAATTTATACAAACCAGAGTATGCTATCTTATTCAGCTGAGTTACAACTCCTCCCCTGATCCATCACCTTATTTACAGTCTAATGTGATCCATTCTTATGATACATCATCGTATCAATTTACTTCTCCATATTCGAGTATCCCAGGTGCTGCCATCAGTCAAAACCTCCCAGTACTATAAACCTTAGGAGGTGAAATAACACCCACTTATAATTCCCATCTCCACTCCAAATTCTCTTTGGACCATTAATCTGGTTCTTGTACCTTATCTTGTATAATACTCGTAGGGTTCTTCCCTGTTTCCACAGAACCAAAGCTTTGGATTCCATTATCCAAAGAAAACATATGTGTCCATCACCACACACTAGCACTATACCAATTTCAATTGTTATCCTATCCATTCCATTGTAACCTGTGGTGCTCTTCTAACTGACACACACCTTCCAAGTAAGAGATCCACTTCATATTAAATCTCCTCCTCGCACAGTCGAAGACTTATAACATCAACCTTCCATCTGCTGCGTTCCACTAAATTTCAGTCTCAAGATTATCTTTCTTACTAACAACCCCACACTCAAGTACCTTATGCTATGCATAACTGTCAACTTAACATTCCAAGTATATCAACCATGTTCCATTCTTTCACCTCCCGCGAGGTTCGACCCATCCTCGCGCCAATTTGAGCCTGGGTGTGCCCAACCTGTGGTGCACCCCCACGGTTCCATACACTCATCATAGACCAGGTCCTTTATGTTATCCCTCTATACTTAACCATAACACATACATATTTCTGCATCACTAGATACTAATCAACTCTTGCCTTATCTTCTGAATTCTGATTTGACACCATTCCGTCTAACCTCAAGTTTTACTGTTCTTCCTATCTCTGATGTAGTTGTCTACGGAAATACTTATGCGATAGATGACGCGCTTGTCAGTCTTGTTATGCTTTCTGTTCTTCAGACGTTCCTCATTAACTTCTTTGTGACTCCAGATCAAATCTTCTCATACTTGTCCTTTCTTCTTATAGCTCTACTCTGAGTACTTCCAACGAAACCCAACCTGACACTTCGTAGATTCTTACCCGTGACCCTGCTTCCTTGGTACTAACGTCTTCAACATAATAGTCATTCGCTCACCATTTCTGTCTGGGAGTGGTCCGCATATACTGCTCGTGAACTAGAGGGGGGGCTTTCCCATACCGTTCTAATATTCTCTACTTAAAAACTTACCTGTGCTGCTGTAGCTTGAACCGTTCTAGAATCTTTGTTACCAACTCCTCACACCTTACTCAGTACAAAATAAAAACTCCCGAAATGTCTCTTTCCTTGATCTCCAGCTGGTAATAACCAGGTCATAGATCAACTCCTGGAGACATTGCCCTATCTTGTACCCAATATCAAACTTTTCATTCTTAACCATTGATGCCAACAATTCTCACCATATAATGCTCTGACTAATCCAAGGTCAAATTTCATTAATTGCTTCAGGTAATTCTTTCTATCAGCCATTGCTGTCTTCCACAACATTCCTGATACCAAATCTACCTGTAGCCCAACTTTGTAATAACTCCAATCCTTCCTTATATACCTATACAAGTTTCCCACTGGTTAGCTCAGTTTCCATTCAATCTAATTAAAATACTCGGAATGATATCCCTTATAATCCATGGTTGTCTCTTAACAGATCCCCTTTCACTCTGCCTCATGTTGAGGCTTCCTTAAGACGAACTCCATTGTTCTTACTATGAACTTCTTAATTACTTGTATCCCAATTCATCTGCCAGAAGTTCCTTATTCCTCCTCAACAAATGATATTATCCTCAGCCTCTCACATAACACCCTTGAGGAAAACTCTCTATGTTTAACTCCCTCTCGGAGCATTCTCATCACTGAGTTCCTCCAGCTCATTACATGACTAAAACATAAAACATCTAGTTAAATACTCATCTTCGAGGAATTGGCCTCGAAATTTGAGTGTAACGAGGCATTCTAATCTTTCGTTCCCTCACCATGGAAAATCCATCCTAACATACCGAATTATTTCATTTAGAAGTCGTGCCCTCACCCAACATTCTCTCAGGTGGCATCCTCTCCCTCAGGTACATACCAGATAACCTCCTTGGTTCCTGACACCATCTTGATAACTACCTCAAAAATTGAGAATTTGTCCTTATTGAATTCTACCAATAGAAGCACTGTCTTTCACATCCCTTGCCCCGTAGCACTCATGCTCTTTACCTCATTCCACAGATCTCAAATAACATAGCTCTCTCCGTTACTCAAATACCACCGAAGATCTAATACACTGGAGCAGCCCTGACACCCTGAACCATTCTAGAATTTAATCCCTACATGGGTCATTATTTCCAACCACCACCACTTGCATAAATTTCTAAAGTAAGGTACCCAACTCCTAATGCTCACTAACACAGGTTGTCATTGTCTTATCATTTCAAATCACGCTCACAGATTTATTAATCTCCTCGTCCTTATAACTTCTTTTATCGAATCTCCATTTGAGTTCTTTCCAACCCATCACGCCAATATCTCAACCTGAACACCACTTTCTAGTGTCCTCCTGTCACGAGTACCTAGCACAATCCTTTAGTTATGACCTTTCACCTCTATCTAACCCAGAATGAAGTTAGCTTTGTCCATCCACAAAACAATTCCTAGGCCACCCAAACTTTCCTTTCCAACCAGAGGTTAACACTTCTTAAGCCTTCCAGTTACTATTCTTTATTTGTCTGTATCCTTATACTGTACCAATACCATCTACTCATATGCTAGCGGACATCTCCGGACTTTCAGGGTAGATGGAAATTTCCAACCCCAACTATCATCCGTAACTCTCCTGCATTACGATGCCAGGTCTACTTAACCATCCTGGATGCAAACCATCTGAGTTCATTCGCCACCGCTGACTAAAATTCTCTACCTTGAGGTTCACACTCCGAACCAAACCACATCCAGGTCCAAAAATCACAATATTCATACACACATAAAGCATATTAAGCCAAATCCACAATACCATACATTTAGCTACCCAATTATACCACAACTAAGTATATTCATGTTTCATTATGCCTCCTACAGGCCAATAAACATATATTACATATGGATTCAATTTTAGATAGTTAACCACACACACTCAGTATGCAAACCATTATCCCAAAATTCATCCACAGCAATAGCAATGCTATTCAGCACAGTTCAATCTCATCATGCAATAGTCAAGGGCCAGGCCCTATCAGTATCTCATGCATATGTTAACTCATTCATCATGCTCTATATATAAGATAGGCAGGCAAACAGGGCATTCAAATACATAATCATACATATTAACCACTCTTACCAACCAACCCTGAGTTAAGCCTGTCACTGACTGCGTGTGAACATGTTCGGTCAATCTTCAGAACCAATAACCTTGGCTCACTCTGATACCAAGTTGTAACGCCCTACTTCCTTAGAGCCGTTACTAAGTGAGTTTAAAAACATGCTTTCATCTCGTTAATCGAGGTTTTAGATCAAACTGTGTAATTAAGCTATAAACAGAGGAAAAACCTTAGAAATAGTAACTTCCATAGAAAATCATAAAAGGTTTACACTTGGGATCCCAAAATACAGTTTAGAAATGTTTACAACATATTAACCAAACCAAGTCGGCTAGACGACAAAATCAGAGTTTATTTACAAGCGTCTCCCAAAATTCTCTGGCCGTGGCAGCCAGGCTGGCCAAACATGTACACGCCACCCCACGCCTACTATACTCATGGTTGGTTGATCTTCTCTTTACCCTTACCTGCACCACAGAGCATCTATGAGCCGAAGTCCAGCAAGAGAACCCACACACAGATAACATATTCAACACATATATCACGCATATAAATAGGCCACCAATTGGCTAAACACATACGGCCTAGCCGTCCCAGGCATTTACCAAGCCCTGGATTTGCGGACCACGCCGTGAGGATATCCTAGGTATCCTTCTAGGGACCCGCTTTGGCAACTCGCACTCCACGTGCTTAACATTGCTCCCGGCCCCTTGCCGTTCTCGGTCTTGCACTCAACGTGCCCAATGCCGTTTCTAGCCCTTCGCTGTTCTCGGTCTGCACCGTTCCCGGCTCAAGCCGACTGTTCACATCATAATACACATAACATACACAAGCAAGTATAGAATTCTAGCATAATCAGATAAAAGGCTATGCCCCACAGTTCTAGCATATTGGGCTCGACCCTACATATTAATCAATTCAAACACACTGGGCTCAGCCCTGCATATCAGCCCATTCAAACACATTGGGCTCAGCCTTGCACACAAGCTCTATGGGAACAAGTGTTCTCTTACCTGAGTTCCGAGCTTTCTGAGCACCGATGCCCCAAGCACAGTCCTCCAACGTGAGCCTCGCCAGAACCCTAGTCACAACACATTAACAATGTCCATCCATCAAATTCTAATCCAACAAATAACTTAGAGCCATAACCCTAACCTCCGGGTCCTTGAATTCCATCAATCCGGGTGATATAATCCATCCCGAGCTTTACCCCTTGAGTTCCTAAGCCTAAAATACCCTTAAAAATCAAACAGGCGCAAAGGGCTGCGACCCCACCCACAAGAGTCGCGGCTAGCCTCGAAACAGAGGTTAGCACCTCACTGACCCCCACAAGGGCTATGGCGCGCATGAGCTTCTCGGCCTCCCATCGCCGCGCGTGCACACGGGCCGCGGCGCACCCCTCCTAGGGCCACGACTCTCACCTCCGAACCCAGATTTTCCAACATTTTTCCACACCTTTCCTCAAGCTAATTCACCCACAACTCACCTATCAAACCCATATATTTAACACATACATACCAGCTCAATATCAACACTAAAACCCCATCAAAATCTGCTCCAAAACCCAACTAAAATACTCAAGAACATATCAAACTTAACTAGCATGCATATTCTAGCAAACCAGCAACAATTCTCAACATAATCCCAATAATTAAAGCTTACCTTGCTGAATTCAATCCCTGTAGTTGATCCTTAATCCTCAAGCTTTAAGCTCCTAGGTTTCCTCAGCCCAATCCCTTGCTTAAGCTAGCTTGCACCAAAAATTCCCTTTGATATGCCTTAGAGAATGAAGGAGTGAAAGATGTAAATGGTGAGATGCTATCCTTAGTTCAGAAGGAGAGGTATAGAGGTCGGTTTCCCAAAGCTTCTAAGTAAATCCCCCTTTTTGTTTTATTCAGCTTAAGTCTATATGGTTACCTCAAGGGTCGGGGTACCAAAATGTCCCCGAGGGCAAAATGGTAAATTTTCCCAATATTCCCGCCTAGACATTCTATCCTCAAATATATCTCCAAATATTTATTTTCATGTCCCGATAATCCCATAACACACCTAGTACCCAAATTACCCCTCGACTCACCCCGAGTCCGAATCTCAACCCCGTTGTGATCCTCTGGCTAAGCGCTCCCCAGGACTGTCTCAGATCGTGCTGCACAGACATATCACACATATGACATATATCACATTCATGCCCCTAATATCCAGACGGGGCCCGCATGCACATTTAACTCACTAAACATGCATCACTATCATATATCCACATTAATTCACCCATTAACACATTAAAGCATATTAAATCATTTATTGCCCTCCAGGCACACTAATCAAGGCCCTTAGCCCGATTAGCAAATTCAGGTCGTTACAAATGGTGACCTCAATGAGGAGGTCTATATGGAACAAACTGAAGGGTTTGTCCTACCAAAGTATGAACATAAATTGTGACTTGTAAAATCCTTATATGGATTGAAACAAGCTCCAAAGAAATGGCAAGAGAAATTAGATCAAGGCATTATGTCTAATGGGTTTAGGCATAATCATGGAGACAAATGTTTGTATTCCAAAACTTGTAAGGGATATATATGTGATCATTGTTTGCCTATATGTGGATGACATGCTTATATTAGGTGATAATATGAAAAGGATAGTAGAAACGAAGAGGTTTCTATCATCAACCTTCAAGATGAAAGATCTTGGAGAAGTTGATACCATACTTGGTATCAAAGTGAAGAAAAATAGCGGGGGTTTTGCTTTGGGGCAAGCCCACTATATTGAGAAAGTATTGAACAAATTTAACCATCTCAAGGTTAAAGATGCTGATACTCCATTCGACCATAGTGTAAAACTAGAGAAGAATGAGGGAAGAGCAGTGGCTCAATTGGAGTATGCAAGTGCTATAGGGAGTCTTATGTACACTGCTTAGTGTACTAGACCTAATATTGCTTTGGTGGTAAGTAAACTCAGTAGGTTTACAAGTAATCCAAGTGTGGCTCACTGGAAGGCTATTGAGAGAGTCCTAGGTTATCTTAAGAAAACCGAAGGACTAAGCCTTCACTACTCAAAATTTCCTTCAATCGTAGAAGGGTATATGAATGCAAGTTGGATATCCAATCTAAGGGACAACTTGTCCACCACTGGTTGGGTCTTTACACTTGGTGGGGGTGCAATTTCTTGGGTTTCCAAGAAACAAACATGTATATCTCACTCTACTATGGAAGCAAAGTTCATAGCTTTAGTTGTTACTGGAAAAGAGGCTGAATGATTAAGGGTTCTTTCGATGGTGATACCCATAATCAATGAGAATGTATCCACCATATCAATACATTGTGATAGCCAAACAACATTGGCTAGAGCATACAAAAGAGTGTATAATGGGAAGTCTAGACACATTAGTTTAAGACATGGATACGTAAGAGAATTGATTCAAAGAGGAGTCATCTCCATATCCTATGTGAGAGCAAGTGAAAACTTAGCGGATCCTTTCACTAAGCCACTAACGAGAGATTTAGTGGCTACCTCATCTCGAGGGATGGGGCTTAAACTCCCTAAAGAGATTCACGATTGATGGTATGTAGAGTCCAAGAACTTTACTTAGCTAATTGTTTAGTAGTGTTATAGTATGTTTAGTGTTATCTTTGTTACTATGGATTTTTGGTTCAGACCGGGAATTATTTGGACACTCATAGTAGTACTTATAGATTTTCTAAGTTTAATCTATAGTTTAAGAATATTAAGTATAACCTAAGGTTTGATTAATGTGACTGATATTAAGGATTATATTTATTATATTATAAGGTTTAGACATCAACCAATAGGATTTTAAGCACATGTTATGAATGGTGATTAAGGATTAAAGATTTTTGAGGATTTAATTTAATAAGGAGTAAAGTTTGAATGTTATAGGGTCAGTCAGCAGCTTTGAATACGTTGAGGGCTTAGTCAAGGCTATTTACTCCATTCAAACTTAGCTAAAAATGTGTAATTTCGTGTTTAATTATTCAGCGTGTGCCGATATATCGCAGCTATAGGGGGCGATATATCGCAGCACGTAAATACGAAAAACATGAAACGATGCACGGTCGCCTCGGGCATACTGGCCCAGGCGATATATCGCCTATAGGGGGCGATATATCGCCTCCTCCAGTATGTTTTCAAATGTTTTTGAATTCATTTCCTTTCAGCCATTCAAACTCCTTCAACAGTCCAGCATCTTTTGAACGAGTCTTCAGCCTCTGCTGAACGATTATTCAAATGATTTTCACCTAAAAAGCCATTATTTTTATTCAAGTAAAATCAAGATACTTTCATTCCCAAACTCTATAAATAGGACCTAGTACCCAGCCATTATTCACCTTTTGCTCTAAGTTCAGAAGCTGCTAGTGTTAAGTGAGTGTGAGAGTGTAAACACCTGGTTTGGGAAAACTATAAGCTTAAACATCATAAGCTTATCAAACACTTTGGGAAGTGAGTTCTATAGTATTTCGGTGGAGGTGTAGATTGGTCTTTGAAGTCTTTGAGGTAACCAAAACTCTAGTTCCTTTCTGTATTATGTTATTTTCTTTCTCATAGTCTTCTACTCAATCTCTAACCTTAATCTTCATTTTGGTTAGGGAATCTAAGTTCTCGAGCACATAAGTTCGGTAAGCGTGTTTCTCAAATGGTTTAGTCTTTCCATCTCTTTCATTTCATCTCCTTTCTTTAGACTCACTCTTTCTTATGGTTTTAGGAGTGTTCCAAAAAGTCCCAACTCAGTCCATTATATCCCGGTAACTTTGGTAAGGAAAATAGGCTAGAATCTATATGTTTATGTTTATCTTATCTTATCTTATGTGTTATGTTATGATATGTTATGAATATGTTATAAATGTGTTTGTTTGTAGGCTTGGGCATATGACCCATATGACTGACAAGACCCCAAATGGATTATGGGCATATGACCTACTTAGCTAGTAGGACCCCACTAATTCCATGGGCATATGCTTGTTTAGTCTATGGGACCCCAAGTAATAATGGCCATTATAATAAGTGTATGTTATATGTATTATGTTAAGTCTTTATGTTTCTTATGAAATTATGTATATGACTATGTGTTAGATTTTCCTTGCTGGGCATTAGACTCATTCCTTTTTGTTTTATGTGTAGGAAAATAAGCTTTAGAGGCGGTAAGATTCGTGACGCTTAGAGGATGTGTATCGATGGTGAATGGAGTCAAGGGGCCGAGCGTTATTCGATTCGAGGATGTAGTCTCATTTTATGTTTTCATGGTTTTATGTGTATTTTCCGCACCAATTATGTAATGTCTTTTATTTAAAATCATCTTTTGTTTTTAAAGACAATGGGATCCCATATCCTTATTAGAATTTTATTTATTTGTAAGTAACTCTTATTTTACAAGTTACTAAATAAAATTGTGGTATTTTCGTAAAAATGTAAGTTTATGTATAGTTTTGTTAATGGTCCAAATAGTCTAGATTAGTGAGTCATTACATGGTAACCTATCTTAAGATTAGTAACTTAACTAGTGTTAGGTTCAATATGTAATAACAAGTCAATCAAGTGAATATTAGTTGTACTAAAAATTGTCCCATCTGAGATATGAGTTCTTGCGAGTTACCAATTTGAGGGTGAAAACCGAGAGGATTTTTGATAAAACTCAGTCTTGAGAAGACAAGTATCTTATGGTAACAAAATATTGTAAGCATTCTACCTATATGGACCTAGGGGTGGTGCCGCCTCTCATGAGAATTGAGAGTATTCTCAAGAACGTCCATAAATGGAATTAATGGTGCAAAGAGAGACAAAGATGTCTCAAGTGAACATAGAAAATGTGTAACTAAGGTTAATGTCAAGGGTTAGGGTTAAAAATTTTGGTCAAAAGAACCGTTGACTTTTATATAAAAAGTTTTGTACAAACATGGGATCCCAAAACATTACTACCAACTTTTAAAAAGGTGAATATTTATCAAAATTACATTCAGCCGGCCTAAGTGGCAAAAGCAGGGCTATAACCCTAGTTCCTCTGAGATGTCCCCGGCCGTGGTGGTCGAGCAGCAGAAAATGTACACACCGCCATCGAAGCTCTCCAACTCATGGCTGGTCAAGCTTTCCCTTCCCTTTACCTGCACCACAAAGCACCCGTGAGCCTAGGCTCAGTAAGAAAACTCAATATGTGCATGATCAAAGAATATAAACCTCCAGATATCATCATTCAGTTACAGACAAATGGTCATTGGACCAACTTGGGCCGTTGCTCTATACAATTGACCATAGAGTCAACCCTGGGGCCCTACACCCTAGCTACATGACTGTAGAGTCACATGGGGCCTTTGCCCTTAGCCTTGAGTAACTAGCCTTAGAGCTAGTCCAGCGTACCTGGTGCTTTAATGTTTCATCAACCATAGGGTCGGCCAACGTAATAATACGTTGTTGGTTCAGGCCTAAGCCTTTCGACCAGCGCGCAGCGCGCTATTGCCGTCCTTGACTAATAAGTCAAGCCCTAATCCAGGAATATAGACCATAATACAGAAGCAGTTATGGATAGGCATATCCCAACAAATAAGCATGCATGCATGTTAATCACATAACACCTTCGAATAACCATTCTCAAGATACTAATCATACTTATTTAACGGGGCCTCACGCCTTAACCACGGAATGCACACAACAATTATAGAACACTTAAGCAAGTATCAACCAACGTATGGAGCATTAGCCTAAATATAAATTTTCTTGGGGCCTAAGCCCTAATCATAATAATTGATAACAATCGGCCCAAGCCCTAATCACATATAACACATATTGGGTGCAATTTTCTTACCTCAGGTCTGAGTAAGCGTAAATAAGAACGACCCTCAAGCACGATCCCAGTTCCGAGCCCCTAGCGGTAACCTAATAACAGCCATAAAATAGAATTCCATCAACGACGATCAAATAAAGGCTTCTGGACAGAGTCCTAGTCTCCGGGGCCTCGAGTTCCACTAAACCGAGTAGTGGAATAGTTCCTGAGCCCTAAGAAAAAGGTTCCCTTTAAAAACAAACTTCCCGAGGCCAAAATGCCTAGGCGGGTCGCAACCTGGCCCTTTGGGTCGCGACACGCCCCTCCTATAAGCAACCTCCTCCCCTCTATCAATGGGCATGGGCCGCGACTTGTCCTAACGGTTTGTGGCGCGCTCCCCAGGTAGAGGCTTCCCCAAGGCCCTGAGCTCAAGATAAGTCGTGACTTCACAAGAACACAGCTGCGAATTGGCCTTTCAAACCCAGGAATTCATCCATTTTTAACAGCCAAATCCACTCCATACTAACCCAAATTCACTCCAAAGCTATTATTCAATTACCACAATAGTTCTATTATGTTCCCAGCAACAAAACCCAATAAAAATTCAATCCTAAAACTCATTTAATCATCAATTCAATTCATAAGTTAGATGGTTCAAGAACACCTCAAGAACACACTAAAACAGCCATGGAAACACATAATTTCAATGGTAAAAACATGGTCTAGAGCTTACCTCCACTGATGATTAATCCCACAAATTGTAACAGAATTAACCCTCCAAGTTAAAGCTTAAATTCTTTGATTTCTAGCCCAAAAATTCCTTAGTTCCTCAATGGTTTGCTTGGGAAATCTTTGAGAGCAAAAAAGTGAAAGAGAAGGAGAGAGAGTCGGTTTAGTGGTAGGTTCAAAGTGTTTTTTTTCTTAGACTTAAATGTCTTAAGCTAACCCCGAGGCTCGGGGTACCGAAAACGTTCCCGAGGGCAAAATGGTCAAATTCCTTAATACTCCCTCCTAAACTCACTAATTTCAAATATATCTCCAATTATTCATTTCCATAACCTGATAATCCAATTAAATGCCTAATACCTAAAATACCCCTCGACTCGCCCCGAGTTGGGTATTGAGCCCAGTTCTGACTTTCCTGCTAACTTGCTCCCTAGGATCGCCTCATGCCGAGTAGCCCACATAAACCCAGATAATAATGTGGTCTCTCACATATATCACATATATGCACATAGACATATAATTATGCCCGCAACAGGCCAAATTATCATAATTTCTCTTCTAATAAGAGGCAGGCCCACATGCATATTTAAAACCTTTAAACATGCACACCTAGTCATATAATCACATAATTACAATTAAATATAAAAAATAAGCACATAATTCCAAATATTTCCATCCTGGCCCCCTAATCAAGGCCCTAAGCCTTATTAGGAAATTTTGGGACGTTACAACTATCCCCTCCTTACAAAAATTTCGTCCTCGAAAATTTACCTGAACATCTCGGGATACTAAGTTTGCATATCCGCCTCCAGCTCCCAGGTCGCTTCCTCGACCTTGCTGTTCCTCCACGATACCTTAACTAAATGGAAAATCTTGTTCCTCAGGACCTTGTCCTTCCTGTCTAGAATATGAATTGGTTATTCTTCATAGGGCAAGTCTGCCTCCAGTTCCAGATGCTCATAGCTCAATACACGAGTTCCATCTAACACATACTTCCTCAACTTACAAATATGGAGTACATTATGCACACTATACAGTGTAGGGGTAAGGCCAATCTGTAAGCCACCTGCCAATCCTCTCCAGGATCTCAAATGGTCCGACAAACCTAGGGCTCAACTTGACCTTCTTTTTCGAACCTCTTCAGCACTCTTAGAGGTGAAAACCTAAGGAAGACATAGTCTCCCTCCTAGAACTCTATGTTCCTCTGCCTCGGGTCTGAATAACTATTTTGTCGACTCTGAGATGCGGGTATCCAAGCTCTAATCTTCTCAATAGCCTCGGTGGTCCTTTGAACTGCATCAGGACCTAAATATTTCCTCTCACCCACCTCATCCTAGTGAATGGGCAATCTACACTTCCTACCATACATCATCTCATAAGTTGCTACGCCAATGGTAGACTGGTAGCTGTTGTTATAGGAAAATTCTATTAGAGACAAATATTTACTCCGGGACCCTTCAAAGTCCAACACACATGCTCTCAGCATGTCCTACAATATCTAGATAGTCCTCTAAGACTGACCATCGGTCTGAGGATGATAAGTTGTGTTGAACTTCAGCTATCTACCCATCGCCATCTGCAAACTTCCCCAAAACATGGAAGTAAAGATAGGATCTCTATCCATCACGATAGACCTTGGGGTCCCATGAAGGCAAACTATCTCTCTCACATAGAGATCTGCATACTGGTCAACTGTGTAATTTGTCCTCACTGGTAGAAAGTGAGCTGATTTCGTATACCCATCCACGATGACCCAAATAGAATCATGCTGGCCCACTGTCCTGGGCAACCCTACCACGAAACTGTTGGGAAACTTATACACGATCTTTATTTATTTTCATGTATATCTAATATCAAACAAATTAATATGAGATAGCCCAAAACATGTTTCTAAAATTGAATTCAAAGAGAAACAAAGACAAGAATATTTATAGTATACGCAGTGGAATGAAAGAGTCATTCCTTCAGTTTCTCTAACTCTTGTATCCTCTCTGTCGCAGAGTATTATCAAGAAACTGAACCGATCTTCTATTTTCTTCACAGTCTTCCAATGCATCCTTAGAATCACCTAGACTAGTGTGGGCAATTCTTTAAAATCAAGGCCTGTATTAATTTCTATTGATTTAATTAATTAAATAATTATTTAAATCCATTATCAAATTAATTATTTATAATATGAACCTTGATTTAAAATTATTTATTAATTTATATACCAATTTATCTTAATTAATAAATCTGCCATAATTTCTCTTTTCTTCTCAAAATTACACAACTCTGTGAAACTATCCAAAATTGACATGGTCAACTTTGATAATTCTAATTGATTATTAAATCAATTAATTGTGACTATCTAGATGATTTTATCCAAGGTACATTGGGGACTGTGGGCCTATGAAATCAAGCTCCAATAAGTTATCATAAATCTAATAAATAAATTTACTAACTTATTAATTCCTCGTGACTCCACTATAGACTCGGAATTGCACTCTTGAATTCATAGAACGTTCTATAAAAAATATAGATACACTATTAATTATTCATTGTTACAACCATAATTGTCACTCAATCCTCTATAGACGGTCTACAATGAGATATGACTAAAATACCGTTTTACCCCTCATTGTATTTTATCCTTAAAACACTTAGTTCCTTGTAAATGATATTTCAGTAAACTAATTTAATTACTGAAATGAGATATCTATCATTTAACACCTTGAACCAAACTAAAAGGAAACCATCGTTTCACTTATTCATCAGATGTTATAGATGTTCATATCTATGATTAACACTCCCACTCAATTATACTATCGAGTTCCCAAGATTTAAGTATGGGCTAGTCCGTAGGGTAAGCTGGTAACGAACAAGTCAAAGAACTCAAATAATACAATCAGTTAGAATACTAACCACTCAGAATTGAGATTGAATTGACCTATGGTTAACTATATGATATGACTAGAATAGATAATAACGGTATGTTTACTTATCTTATCTATTGTCAATATCGGTCGTGTTCGATTTAACAAATACATCCGATCTTATCTACTTTGTTAATGTTCTGGAAAGAACATAACACTGTAATGTGTAAGTAGATCATATCGTAGATTGGCAAGTCAGTGTAAATCCGGTGCACTGAATAATCTTAGGACTAACCTATTTTAAACATATAATCATATTTATATTCCATTGTTATTACGTCACTATAAGTAAGATTAGCTATATGCTCGGGATTTAATAGAAGTTTATATTAAACAAATAATCATGAAAATAAAACATGTGAGCAAAGTGATGAACCAAGTCAAAAAATGATTTCTATTCTTTTATTGATAATAAAATAAGACTACAAAGAATTTGGGTTTTAATTAGGGCATAAAACCCCAACAGTAATCCATTGTGATATCCTCCCACTTTCACTTTAGGATATCCAGAGGCTGCAACAACCCTACTGGCCTCTGATGTTTAGCCTTAACCTGCTGACAAGTCAGGCACCTTGCCACATACTCAGTCACATTCCTCTTCATCCCAGGCCACAAATATAAAGCTTTCAGTTCCTGGTACATCTTCGTGGTGTCCAAATGAAGAGAATAAGGGGTACGTAGTATGAGATTCATCCAGAATCTCCCGTCTGATCTCGGTGTCTATCGGAATGCAAATCCGATCATTATACCTCAATAAGCCCATACTTGACACCGTATAGTCCTTAGCTACTCTAGCTAGGATGTCTCTTCTAATCTGCCCCAACTATGGATCATCTAACTATTTCTCCTTGATTTTCTCCAAGAGAGTAGACTGTAAAGTGATATTGGCTAAACGACCCACTACTAACTCAATCCCTGCTCTAGTCACGTCATCAGCCAATCTCCTCGATACCTGTCTGGGACTATATAATTGTCCCGGACCCTTCCGGCTTAAGACATCTGCTACCACGTTGGCTTTCCCAGGGTGATAGAGGATCTAACTATCACTACAACAAAAACCCATTTCCATACCACAAAAATTTAACACTTTTAAAAAAAGTATTATAATAGGTAAATAAATGTATAGGGGGACTTAATATTTTGGCGCCTAATTTTTCCCCAGCCCCCCAAAAATTTTACACTGTCCCAATTGAAAAAAAAAAAGAAAAAAACCCACACACGGTCCCCGATTCCCCTCTCTCTCTTCGTTTCTCTGTACATCTCTCTCTCGTTCCATTGTCAAAGGTTTACCCTCTCTCTCTCTCTTCATTTCTCGACCAAATCTGCTCAGGAGGAGGACGATTAAGCTTCGGTACAACTAAGATCAAGAAGGTCACAATTTCTTCTCCTCCCGTAAAGTTCTTTTCTTCATTGGTTTTTTTCTTCTTCTTCAGCTAAATCATATATATATATATCTCAATCTCTCTCTCAACTCATCTTTTGCATTTTTTCGCTCAGAAAAGTAAAGGTGGGACATTTGCATTATATAAATTAGCAGACACATATTTCATCTTGATTGAGAAATTGTTTAATCGTTTTCTTAAGCAGTACGCTTGAATGAAATGAAATTTTGGGGTTTTCAGGAAAAGGGAATAGAGAATTTTGAGAGTTCTGTACCTAATCGTGGAGTCAAGCAAGTATTCTTCTTTGATCCAGATGGTAAAGCTTTTTTTCCTTTATCTATATATGTATTTATAGTATGAATAACGAGTTTTCATTTACTTGGCCTTGTTTGGATTCATTTGGTGCTGGTATTGCTGGAATCTCATTCCTTTATCTATATATGTATTTTTTTTTTATGTGTTCACACTAGTTTTTAAGATCTGTTTTAGGAAAAGTGGGGGTAAAGAGCAAGATATGGAGACTGCGTACAGTAGAGTTTTTCAGGGGATATGTATGGGAAACCTTTGACAATATATATATAAATGCATTTTCTTCCTTATACATTTGATAATATAGGTATATATATTAGACCATAGAGCTTCAAATTAATGATTAACTTGTTATTTTTCCAATCTTGGTTGCAGGGAAGAGAGCTAATTTTGGAGAGAAGGAAAATTATTTGGTCTTCATGAGTAATGCATTTCAGATTTTATAATTAAGTTTTCCTTATAAAGTGCCTTTAGTTTTAATATTAAATACTACATATGATATTGTGTAGCTTTATTTTATTAATACTTGATCATGATATACGTGTTGTTTCTTCTTACCCGAATTTCTTATTTTTTAACAATACAGTGATATTGAACCTAAGGCACCCGAACGACTGTTGAAGCTGCACGCCGCCGCTAATCTGCCATCGGTCTTCTCTGCTCTGGTTCCAGAGGTAGGTTTTCTCGCCTTATATCTATTGTCTTTTTCTTCTTTGAAAAAGTTCTGGGTTAGTTTTTGGAATGTTTGTTTGTATTGAGGTTCAAGGTAGTGTAAGGTAACTATGGTCTATGTTACTCTTGAACTAATGGTCAATGCTCCACAAGTGTATGATAAAATGATGCAAAGAAACTGTATATACATTATGAGCTTGGACATATAGAATATGTTGTATGAGCCCTTTGGCTTAATGAAGCATTCAAGATAGTTTTAGAGGGTGAGCTGTATATTTCTAGGCTAATAATCTAGAGGACAACAATTTCTTGCATGAGATGAGATTTCTTGCTAACAATTTCCTGCTAAGATCCAAAATAGAAAGATGAACAAGAGACCAAATTGAAGAGTGCAGCTCTTCTATGGCAGTGGAAGATAAACAAATGTATTTAATGTTCCCAGACATCTCTGAGAGAACTTTAAGAGTAGAGCAGCCATCGAGATTAAGAAAGTAGTTTATGTGTTCATAAGATTCCCACCATGATGGTTTATGATCAGTCACCTCATGTCTCCAATAATCTATATCATTATAATTGATATTGTAATTTGTTTCTGCTACTATATTTTCTTTTGTAAAACACTTGTGAGTAAGGATTTGTTGAAATTTGAGTGAAGGAGCTTCTTCCAAACTCTCACAGCCTTTAAGAAATAGACTCTTCAAATTATCTTGAGATAAATATGGCATATGAATCAAATTCATTGAAAAACTGAGATTGACAACTTTTAAGCTCTCAAGACACTGTAACAAAAGTAAATGGAATAAATAAATAAATAAATAAATATATTCCTAGCTCACATATGTATATAAAGTAAAATTATGCCTTTAATTTAATAATATTAAATTCCCCTATAATTTAATTTACCACAAAAATATGTCAACACAAATGGATAGTGTACGCCCTAATTTTCCCACGGGCTATTAGCGAGCTGAGATACGACCTAAATCATATCAGCCACGTGGATCCCCCATGACCGGAGCTGCTGTCGTCAGGTCCTACCTTGTTAGCTCGGGTATCCAAAGGGGTCACCAAGATTTCCTAAGGACTGAGTCTGGACTCTGAAGGCCACAGGTCGAGGGAAGCATCCAGCTTGTGGTACGAGCTAGAGTTGGAGGCTGTGACATGTTGTAAAGTCAACCACGCAAGGTAAACGTGCATATATCAGACATCACGTGTTTGATATATCCCTGACTTCTCAGACACGTAGCATGAACGTGCGTATTCAGGCGCCCACGACTGGGTTGGGCCGTGCGGCCCATTATCCCCCTTACCTATTGATTAGACCACACTTCATGTGTCAGGTTTCAGGAATTAATCATGAATGTCACAGAAGTGACATGATAGGTAAGAGGGTCACGGGATGAACTTCTTACCAACTCCCAGGTGCCCTCTCCTATAAATATGGAGACCCTGGGAGTTACAAAAGGTTGGATTCTATTGTGTAAGGAAATACCCTGTAAAAGAATACCAAGCATATAGCAATAATATTGGTTGGTGGAGTAGAAGGATTTTAACCTTTGAACCACCTAAAAAATGTAATTGTGTCACCATTCCATTTACAAAGATCATTCATCTATTTTGGTTCATTACAAAGCACTAATCCCTTCCTCTTATTTTCTTAATTACCCGTTGGCGAAGAACCGCGTCAATAGTTTGGTGCTTTCATTGAGAGCTAGTTAGATTTGTGCTATCGCAAACATCCAACTATGGTGACCACTCGATCAAGACACGGTAACGAGGCGGAACAACATGATGGGCAGGAGGCTCATCATGCAGCCATCTCCGGTGAAAAAGTTCCTGAGGTCCGGCAGCGGGCGGGAAAACAGCCGGTGGGCCAAGATGACATAGGAAGTTCGGCGCCCCGGCCACCTAATCCAAACCCAAATTTTTACACTGTGGTAGAAATGGAAAACGCTCAGCTGAGGATCCAACTAGCGAAAGCTAATCAGCATATTAAGGAGGTGTTGGCCCGACTACCCCCTCTTACAACTGACGCTAACGTCGAAAAGAGGCAAGGCGAGACTCATAAGTCCCGCCGGGGTAATCGGTCCAGGCCTAGCCGCTCGGACAGACCGCCGACATCCAATTCTTTTCCCTCATCGCACCATTGAGAGGCAAACTTCGAAGGAATGCCTAGAGCCGAGAAACAGTATAGTCGCTCGGTCAGAACTTCAACTCCCAGTTCACAGCCAGCCTCGAGCGAGCCCAGGAGGGCTTGAGGGAATTCCAGAAGGAGATCCGGGGAGGGCTCATAGCACCAGCCCGTCCCCACTAGCTGTCCTGCGCCTCGTCCAGATCGCCAGGCGCGGGACCCGCAGGTTGGCAGGGCTGAAAGGCCCCAATCTAACTTGATCCGCCTTGACGGAACCAGGATTGCATCTCCGGTCAGGCATCATCTGTCTCCAATAAGATATTCGTCTTCTCCTCGGCCCATCCAAGATATTCCAGCCTATGGAAGCAGTAGGAGAAACCCGCTGTCCGCAGGACCTTCCCAATGTAGCAGGGCGCCCGGATCCTCACCCCCAGCGGCAGACTCGGAGCTTCTCTAATGGGAGCTACTGGACCGGCAGTCGCCGGAGTGACCTTTCTGGCGGAGACCTGCGTCAACATTTAAGCTCGGTGCGAAGTCCTCAAACCACCCCGAGGGGCGACCTACGAGATCGCCTAAACTCTCATAGGGGGGAACCAGTAGGAGGTGGCAGCCATGCTCGCTTAGGGGGAGATCTGCCTGAGGTGCGTAACGGTGGGAACGCCGCAAATAACCTATCTCAAGATAGGAGGGGCAATAACCCACCAAACATATACAATGGATCCGGAGCTGTCGAGCAGCCCCGGAATAACCAAGGAAATCAGGACAAAACCCTTGAGCGCCTGGCTCAGATGGAGGAGCTGATGAGGAAGCTCCTGTCAAAAAAGAGAAAGACGAGTATGATTCAGGGGATGAGCTTGAACTCTTTGCCCCCAGCATAGCAGCAATGGCTTACCCACCCGGTTTCCATATGCCGCACCTGTCTAAGTTCAACGGAGATGGAGACCCGTCGAATCATCTGGGGATGTTCAACACCCTGATGATGGCTCACAACATTGGCCTTGAGCTGAGGTGTCTGATATTTCCCTCCACACTGACTAGACCAGCCAGGCAGTGGTTCAAACAAAGCAAAAAACAATCAATCAGCTCCTGGAAAACTTTCTCTGCTAATTTCAAAAGGGCATTCCGAGCCTCCCAGGCTGCCCGCGTCAAGGCCGACTCTCTGGCTAACGTGAGGCAGTAGCCCGACGAGCCTCTGAAGGCTTATCTGAGCAGGTTCGCAAATGTCATTGCTCGGGCCAGAGACGCAGATGACAACTCCAAGCTCATGGTCTTGAGGACTGGAATCCTCGTCGAAGGGGGACTCTGGAAAGAAATACAAATAAAGGGAGTTAGCTCAGTGAACGAGTTCCTAAATAGAGCCCAGGAATGGATCAACTTGGAGGAGGCCGAAGCCTCAGTTGCAGGAACCAGCTAGGTCCCTGAGCAGCCCGGTGGAGTAGGAACGGAGGTCGTGATTACAACCCAGAACGTTACACAGAATAACGAGTTCGGCGGAGGCAAAAGAAAGGGGAACGGCGAGGGCAGCCAGCACGACCCAAATAAGAATAAGCCCGTAGACAAATTTAAGCCGGTCTACGTGACTTATACAGAGCTCATCCACTCTAGGGAGAACTTCTTCCTGGTGAATTCTACTTGCCTCCCCTGGAAGAAGCTGGAGCCGTTAAAGCACCAGAAGGGGAAGAGAGACACCTCTAAGTTTTGCCGTTTCCACAACGACATTGGCCACAATACCGATGATTGTAGGCATTTGAAAGATGAGATCGAAACTCTCATCAAAGCCGGCCCCTTGACTCAGTACGCGCGGAATAGGGTTCCAGCAAGCCGACCTGCTCCGGAAGCCCTGATCAGCCAGCCCGGATCTCAGATAGATCAAGATGTCCCCCCTCCAGTGGTAGTAGGAGGGGAGATATCCACAATCTCGGGAGGTCTGCATTTAGCTGGCATGAGCAAAGGTGCCCATAAGAGGTACGTAAATGAACTCAAGGCGCATAACTTGGTAGAGTTCATCCCAGAGAAGTGTTTGCCAAAACAAAAGCGATTGGAGAAGCAACCAATCATTTTTACATAAGAAGATGCTGGCCATGTCCAGTTCCTTCATAACGACCTTCTAGTCATAGCAGTGCAGCTCGCTAATCGGAGGGTTAGGAGGGTGCTGATCGATAATGGGAGCTCGGTAAACCTTCTATTCCGGTCCACGCTGGAGAAGATGGGTTTAACTATCACCGAGCGGAAGGCAACCTCCATAATGCTGTATGGTTTTTCGGGAGAAGGATTAGCAGCCATAGGGACGATTGAGCTGGTGATCACCCTAGGAGAAGGACCTCGGACAGTCTCCAAACTCCTCGAGTTTGTGGTCATCGACTGCTCCGCTGCATACAATGCTATTTTGGGTCGACCCACACTCATAGCTTTTGAGGCCATCACCTCCATTCGCCACTTCGCGCTGAAATTCCCTTCTTCCAAGGGAATATGCACAGTCCGTGGTGATCAACTTGCTACCACGGAATGCTACAACATTTCCATGAAGGGAAAATCGAAACCCGGGCAGCTAGCAATGGCCATCCAAGGCGGAGGAGAGGAATCTCAGGAACCTTTAGCTGATCCTGAGATTGAAAAACCTCAGAGCGCCGAAGGGGAAAATATCGTCTTAAGTGAAGATATTGACCCCCGAGTAGGCGAGGATAACTCCCAGCTCCAGGCCATTGAAGAGCTCGAGGAAGTGAGCATCGATCCACAAAATCCTTCACGGACGGTCAAGCTCGGAAAAAACCTCTGTGACAAGAGGAAAGCGAAGCTGATCAAATTTCTGCAGGATAACCTGGATGTGTTTGCATGGTCACATGAGGACATGGTGGGAATCAGTCCAAATGTCATCATGCACATCCTTCATCTGGACAAGAGTGTTCCTGGGAAGTCCCAGAAGCAGAGGCGCCTGGGAACAACCCGGGCTGAGGCCTTAGAGGAAGAAGTAGCCCGACTCGAGAAATGCGGCTTTATCCGTGAAGCCAAGTTTCCGATTTGGGTCGCCAACCCCGTGCTGGTCCCAAAGCCCAACGGGAAGTGGCAGACCTGCATCAACTTCTCCGACCTGAATAAAGCCTGCCCCAAAGATTTTTTTCCCTTGCCAAGGATTGCCCAATTGGTGGATGCCACAGCAGGGCACGAGCTCATGTCCTTTATGGACGCGTACTCAGGCTACAATCAGATCGCCATGAATCCGGCGGACCAGGAGCACACCAGCTTCATGACCCCGACTAACGTCTATTGTTACAAGGTCATGCCGTTCAGGCTGAAGAACACAGGTGCTACGTACCAGAGGTTAGTAAATAGAATGTTCACCAATCAGATCGGGAAGAACATGGAAGTGTATGTTGACGACATGCTGGTCAAGTCAAAGACTGCCGATAACCATGTTTCCAACCTGGAAGAATGCTTCAAGATACTACGGGAGTATGGCATGAGGCTTAATCCACAGAAGTGTACTTTTGGAGTTGCATCTGGAAAATTCCAGGGTTTCATCATCAATACCCGAGGAATCGAGGCAAACCCCGACAAGATCAAGTCATTACTCGAGCTTCCCTCACCCAAGTCGCGCAAAGACATCCAAGGCCTGACAAGAAGGGTGGCAACCCTTAATCGGTTTATTTCAAAATCCACCGATAAGTGCTTGCCATTCTACAACCTGCTCCGAGGAAATAAGAAGTTCGAATGGACAGAAGAGTGCGAAGGTGCTTTCCTCGACCTGAAGGCACATCTGGCCGAGCCACCCGTATTATCCAAACCAAAGGTGGGAGAGCCCCTTTTTCTCTACCTAGCTGTCAGAGAGGATGCAGCTAGTGCCGTGTTTGTCCGAGAAGAAGACCGGGTTCAGAAACCTGTCTATTACATCAGCAAGAGACTTCTCAGGGCTGAATCCTGATACCCATTGATGGAAAAATTGGCGTTCTTCCTTATCACGACCTCCCGAAAGCTCAGGCCATACTTCCAGTCCCACTCAATACATGTCATAACCGATAAACCTTTAAGGCAGGTTTTATAAAAACCTGAAGCATCGGGACGCCTGTTAAAGTGGGATATCAAACTCAGTCAGTTTGAGATTTTGTACACCCCATGAACTGCAATAAAAAGTTAGGCCCTAGCCGATTTTGTAGCAGAGTGCACAAGATTCCAGGAGGATCCTGCAGAAGACTCACCCCAGCTCACCTCGGCCCAGGCGTCATGGAAGATCTTCGTAGATGGCTCATCCAATGAGAACGGCTCTGGGGCTGGAATCATTTTGATATCCCCTGAAGGACATAGATTCCACTCGGCGCTGAGATTCGGATTCAAGGCCTCCAACAACGAGGCTGAATACGAAGCTTTGCTGGCCGGGCTGAGAATAGCCCAGGAGCTGAAGGCGAGCTCCGTTCAGTGCTTCAGTGACTCCCAGCTCGTGGTAAACCAGGTGCTGGGCGAATATCAGGCACGAGGGACCAAGATGGCCGCTTACCTGGCAAAGGTAAGAGTTGAGCTGTCCGCGTTTAGGCGAGGCTCAATCGAGCAGATACCTCGGGAGCAGAACGCTAACGTAGACGCTCTTGCCAAGCTCGCCACCTCCGGGGAGACGGAGGCTCTGGGGTAAGTGCCGGTATAATTCTTGGAGAAACCAAGTATAGAAGAAGTCAGGGCGGAGGTCGAGATGATCGACGCCAGGCCGATCTGGATGACCCCCATTCTTGAATATCTCGCCGAGGGGAAGCTACCTGAAGGGCGTAATGATGCGCGGCGGGTACTGTACCAGGCCCCAAGGTATACAGTGGTAGACAGGGTGCTATACCGGCGTGGGCACTCCCTACCTCTCCTACGATGTGTTCTTCCAGGCGAAGCAAAGGCCATCCTGCAGGAAGTGCATGAGGGCTTTTGCGGGGATCACACTAGGGGGCAAAGCTTGGCCCTAAAGGTCTTAAGGCAAGGGTATTACTGGCCCATTCTGTCCAAGGACTCGATCTCGTATGTCAAGAAATGTGACAAGTGCCAGCGGTTCGCCACAGTTGCCCGAGCTCCCCCAGTTGAGCTGAAGATGATCTTTTCCCCGTGGCCATTTGCGGTCTGGGGAATCGACTTGGTTGGCGCCCTCCCGACTGGAAAGGGCGGGGTCCGATACGCTGTGGTGGCCATCGACTACTTCACGAAGTGGGCTGAGGCAGAACCTTTGGAAACAATAACTTCCAAAAAAGTCCTCAACTTTGTGGTTAAGAACATTATCTGCCGATTCGGGCTGCCCAAGAAAATCATTTTCGACAGTGGGACTCAGTTCGACAGCGACCTATTCACCAAATTTTGCGAAAGGTACAAGATCGTGAAATGCTTCTCGTCCGTGGCCTATCCTCAGGCAAATGGCCAGGTCGAGGCCATCAATAAGACCTTAAAGGCAAGCCTCAAGAAGAGACTAGACGAAGCCAAGGGGGTCTGACCAGAACAGCTCCCCCAGGTTCTGTGGGCATACCAGACCTTGCATCGTACTCCCACGGGTCATACTCCTTTCTCCCTAACTTTTGGGAGTGAGGCGGTCCTCCCCGTGGAGATTAAGGTACCTTTGCATAGAGTCCAGGCATATGACCAGGACTACAACCACGAGCTACTTTACGCTTGCCTTGACTTGGTTGATGAAAGACGAGAAGATTCGCAACTCCAGCTCACACATTACCAGCAAAAAATCACTAATTATTTCAACTCAGAAGTCAAAAAACGCGCCTTTAGCATTGGCGACCTGGTCCTCAGGAGGGTTTTCTTAGTCGGTAAGGATCCCAAAGATGGAGTATTGGGACCGAACTGGGAAGGGCCATATCAAATCATCGAGGTCATTAAAGAAGGAACTTACAAATTAGCTCGGCTCAATGGAGGGGCAATCCCACGAACTTGGAACGCCATCCATTTGAAGAGATATTATCAATGACACCCTTGTAAGGCTTAAAGGCCACGAACTTGGAACGCCATCCATTTATGTATTAAGCAATGAGAATTAACTTTTCATTCATGATTGTACATGTTTACAAGTGTAATCTAAAGTAACCACGAAAGGCCCTTTCCCAGTTACTTGGGGGGCATATGGTGCCTGGATATAACCAGGTCGCTTTAAAAGGCTTAGAAGTTAATTCAAAATCGATTGATCATTGTTTTTCTTAAAAAGCACGAGATATTGATAAAAATTAACGCGAACTAAGCTGTACCCTGGATGCAACTAGGTTCTAAAAACTTAGAAGTTAATTTAAATCGATTGATTGTTGTTTTTCTTAAAGAGCACGAGATATTGATAAAAATTAACACGAACTAAGTTTTCAAACTAAGTTCCTGGACATAACCAGGTCATAAAACTTAGAAGTTAATTTAAATCGATTGATCGTTGTTTTTCTTAAAGAACACGAGATATTGATAAAAATTAACGCGAACTAAGTTTTCAAACTAAGTTCCTGGACATAACCAGGTCATAAAACTTGGAAGTTAATTTAAATCGATTGATCGTTGTTTTTCTTAAAGAGCACGAGATATTGATAAAAATTAACGCGAGCTAAATTTTCAAACTAAGTTCCTGGACATAACCAGGTCATAAAACTTGGAAGTTAATTTAAATCGATTGATCGTTGTTTTTCTTAAAGAGCACGAGATATTGATAAAAATTAACGCGAACTAAGTTTTCAAACTAAGTTCCTGGACATAACCAGGTCATAAAACTTAGAAGTTAATTTAAATCGATTGATCGTTGTTTTTCTTAAAGAGCACAAGAAATTGATAGAAATTAACGCGAACTAAGTTTTTCAAAGCAGTAACATAAATACTTAGAAGCAAAAGGAAGTAAACCAATCAAAAGTAAAAATTGATAAAACCAATTGTCTCGAGGTAGAAAAACCTCATGCAAAGTTACAAAAAAAATGATGAGAATATTAAAGGAAAGGGTGCGAAAAAGAAAGGCCCTAAGCTCCACCAGGCTGCCCCGAGGAGGTCGCTGTCTCACCCTCCTGCTCGTCCACGGCTGGTGCCTCCCCGATCTCAGAAGGTGCCTCCTGCTGGAGGCGAGCTTTGAACCCCTCCAAGAAGACCTCCCCGTCCGCTCCTAAGAAGGAGAAGTCGTCGTCCGGTTTATAGGCCCAGCAATGGTAGAGCATGTCCTCCATGGCGGTGCTGGAAGCTACCTTCTCCGTTTCCAAGGCGGCCTTAGCCTCCTCGGCCCCAGCCTTCGCCGAGTCTAGCTCGACCAGCATGGCAGCAAGGGTGGCTTTGGTAGCCTCGGCCTCTTGAAGCTTGGGACGGGCTTCTTCCAGCTCGGCCTGTACGGCCGCCAGAGTATCCTTGGCTTCCTTTTCCTTCTGTTGGGCCGTCTGCAAGGAAGTTTGATGGGCGGCCAAAACTGCCTGATGCTCTCCCCTCATATCCTCGAGCTGGGCCTTGGACCTAGCTATGCTCCGGTGAAGGGCCAAGATGATCTGCAAAAACAGAGGCAACTTCCTTAGAAAAAAAAAGAGAGGAAAAACAGGGCAAGGCATGATAATAAAAAATAAGGGTAAAGTCAGCTTACCGTTAGGGCCATGCCCAATGAAGATTCCATTACGCCCACCGGGCTCCTTGTTTCGATGGCCTGTAGCTCCCTCTCATTGAAGCGGTAGAAGTGGTCGATGGCGTAGCTCACCGTCTCATACATCGTCCCCCGAAAGACGTCTGTAATCTTCTCCAGGGCCTGGGGGTCCACCGGGATATGCACCTCAGGGGCTGCGGTTGCCGAGGCCCCGAGCTCCGCCCCTGTGTCCCGAGCAGGAGACTGAGCTCGTGGAGGGGGTGGGGGCATCTTCTCCACTGGCGGAGGCGGAGGTACCTTGGCCTGGGCAGTAGGGCTCTGATCCTTCCCTTTGGCGGGGGAGTTGGATGTTGCCCAGATGGCCTTCTTGGTCATCCGGAGCTTCTTTACCATGGGCTCGGAGGCCCCAGCAAAGGAGTTCCCTCTAGTGAATTTAGCTCACAGGTTTTCGAGCTGAGACATCTCTTCTGTCAAAACAAAGATATTGTTAGTACACAAGTTAGCAGTCGTGCAAAAACAAGAACAAGGGGGAAATAATCGAAACTCAAGTATATACATATATACTAAAAGGAATCCTACCCCCCGAGCTAGAAGAGGAATCTATGGTCACGACCATCGGCCCCAGAGCTTTTGCGGGGGAATCTAAGACAATTACTTCTCGAGCTGGCGCGGGTTCTGGATCCGAGGTTGGCTCAGGACTAGACTCTTCTACGTATTACCTAAGACCCGGAGCTATGACACCCTCCCGGAGTGATGGACATGACTGAAGGTTGGTCTCATACTCCTCGAATAGGACCGACCTAAAGGCTAGGGTGTTGTCTACAACTATGGTACCCCTAGGGTGGCTACTTTCGTAATCCAGCACGAGCCGATTGACACAATGGAACAGGGTTACATCAAAGTCTGGATCACTTCGATGGCGTTGGACAAGCTGTGTGGGATTGAACCTAGCTAGCCGGGGGTCTGCAGTGGCCCTATCTAAGTTCCTAAACATGTATGGGTTACCTTGGCCGGAGGGACCTGCAGCTGCTCCAGACCGGATCCTCTCCTCGTCCGCCCTTTGGGCGACCTCCAGCGCCCGCTTCCTTGTCATCACGAGGGGCACCTCGTCCTCCTCGTCCTCATCCCCCGCGAACTCCTCCTCGGGGATGGCCCTCATCTTGTGAGCTGGGGGAGGCACCTGGGGTCTCCTCAGATTCAAAGTCAGGCTTGGGGAGATCAGCTTGCAGGCCAGCATCGTCTCGTCTGTCATAAGCTGGCAATAGTCCTTTTCACTGGGGGGCAAGCCCGCCAGTGTCTCGTACTGGCTCCTGAGGATCACAGACTTTTCTGTCCTCGCGAAGATAGTTGCAGAATTATTCTAAGTCAGAAATGGATACAGGGGGGAGCTAACCGATACTTAACTTACGAGCTAAGGATGAAAAGTACTTACGAGGACGGTTGAAATAGTGCAGGTCGCAGTTTCGAAACCCCTTGGACATAAAGAACTGGTCTTTGAAGTCGTTGGGGTGGCTGGGTAGCTCGATGACTGCAGCCGTATTTGGAAACCGGGTCAATTAGTAGAACCCGACGCCCCCCCCCCCCCCCCCCCCCCGCTGCTCCGGGCTGGCCTTGAGGCAGAAAAAGTATAGGATATTTGCCGGAGTGGGGACCTCCCACTCCTGTTTCAAGAACAGATATCTCAGCCCCACCAACAAACGATAGGAGTTGGGCGGGGGGAGGGGGGGGGGGAGCTAGAAAAGGGCCAACCTCACATAGTTGAGGAAGTCGGTGAAGTACTGATCCAGCGGGAGGAAAGCCCCGACTTTGAAGTGTTCGTCACTCCAGGCCGCGAATTCCTCGTCAAGCGGTGCGCAGCTCCGCTCACCTTCTAAGGGAGGTCGGGCGATGAGGGCGCCCCTCCCCAGTTCGATGTTATGGGAAAGGAATATCCTATTCACTTTCCCCTGGTCGGTGATCTTCGAGACGATCCTCTCGGCCTCGAAGAAGGCGTCGGGTGCCACCTTGAGCTCCCGTTCCACGGCCGGCCCGAAGGCAGGAATGGGGGAGTCTGTCATCACTTATTTTCCCTTGGATTTTTGGGAAGACAAGCTGCCTGCGATCGTCCTAGAAGCGTTCTTCTTGGGTCCCATTTGGTCGCCTAGTGAACAAAAGAAGAAATTTTCAGAAAAGGCGACCTAATCATAAGGGAGATTCAGAAAAAAGGTGTTTCCTTTGCACTAGCTGAGGAAATCTCAGCTCGTGGAGAGTGAGACCGCGCGGTTTTATGAACACGCGCCTATGCTCCCAACAGATACTCGATTACTCGGAATTTGTGTGTCAGGAGGGTCAGGATAGAAATTTGCCTTGGAGGGAAAGTTTCAGTAGGCAAGGGGTGCAAAACCGCCTGTGAGGTGTGTCCCCTAAGCTACTCGGTTTTGCACCCAAAAGTACTGGATATTTTAAACAACCATACCGAAAATCCTACCCAGAAAATTTCCCCAGTAAATGCATCCTATAAACCGTGCTCCTAAATGGTTTTATACTACAAGCGATAACCTAACCTAAAGGCTTTCTCCCTTCATACCCACAAAAAAACCAACAAAACCTTGCATGCGGCTACAGTAAATATTTACCTAGGCTACAGTGAAAAATAATTTCAAAACATGCACAGTCAGGGGACTTACGGAGTATTCTGGTTGAGAAGAGGATGAAGGGATCATCTAGGTTGGGGCTTCGTCGGAGTAGTTGATTCCAAAGCTTCAAGGGAGCCCTTACACCTGAACTTCTTGAGCGCTGGGAATGGCGGCCAGAAAGAAGAGGATTTTTCTCTTGAAGATGAAGAAGAGAGAAGAAGAAGGAAAATTTTGAAAAATTTCAAATGAACGGGTGGCCCATGCGTAAGGTGCCCACCCCTTTTATATACGTGAAAGGCCACATGAGGAGGGCTGTTGGATTGCCCTGATGTGGGATCCAAGGCTCTCCACTCGTAAGGTGGAACGACGGCTGAGTGTAGGCTAGGCCATTTAATGCGGTTCTCGGAAGACGTACCGTCACCAACCACGATGTTCCACGTAGTTGGTGCCTGCATAAAATGTGGAATATGAAGAGTTCGTGGGGAAGCCTAAAAGCCCCTACTGTGGCCCTACACGACGTCGTGTACCACGAGCAGGGGCTTGGGGGGCAAATGTACGCCCTAATTTTCCCACGGGCTATTAGCGAGCTGAGATACGGCCTAAATCATATCAGCCACGTGGATCCCTGTAACGCCCTACTTCCTTAGAACCGTTACTAAGTGAGTTTTAAAACAAAACAGTGTGCAATGATCTCGCTAACCGAAGTTTTGAAACGAAAGTGTGACTAATTAAAAGTTAAGGCTGTAACCTTTGAAAATGCGTTGTTTCAATAAAAACTTCTAGTAATAGACATTTGGGATCCCAAAATAAGGTTTGAAAACTATTTACATCTTGAAATAAGTTTACAGTTGATCAGTACTAAAACCATAGATTATTACAGCCATTTTCGAATAAACCCCCCAACCAAAGCAGTCGGGTAGGCCAAACATGTACGCGTCGCTTCACGCTCTCCGTACTCATGGTTGGTGGACTCAGCCTTTGCCCTTACCTGCAACACGAAGCACCCGTGAGCCGAAGCCCAGCAAGAAAACTCATGCAGAACATAACATATGCAAATATACAGTTAATCATATCAGATAGTCCACAGATAAACAAGTCAACCATTAGACTAAGAAAACACGGCCATGCCGCCCCAGAAGCCTTACCGAAGCCTGGGGTATCAGTTCTCACCGTAAGGATAAAACATATATCCACCGGGCCCTGCCCTGACTATAGCATCCCATGTGCTAAGTGTTACTTCCGGCCCCGCTGCCGCACATGGCCTACGCCGCTCTCGGCCCTTGTCGTTCATAATATTATAATCACACATATAGTATAACACAACAACATTCAAACGAATATTAATTCATTTAAGTCTGCATCCTAACATGTGATGCAATATAGGGCCGTGCCCTGCAATCATCTCATCATGCAACATGCAACATAGGGCCGCGCCCCGCAATCATACTATGGGCCCATGCCCTATCCTACGAGTGTTATAGTTTTCTTACCTTTAGCTTTCAAATGAGTTAGTTAAGGGCGATACACCTTGAGCGTGATCCGATCCTCGAGCCCTAGCTTAACACCTAGTCACAACCGTGAAGAAAGACACCGTTAACAACCTTAAATGAGCTTCCAAGCCAAGCTCTAGTACTCGGAACGTTGAACTTCACCAAATATGGTAAAAGACTCAACCCTAAGCACCCTAGGTTAAATTCCCAAGCCTAAAATCTCAAAATCCCAAAATCCCTTAAGCGCCGCGGCATAGGCCACCCATGCTGCGGCATGGCCCCCAAACAGAACCCCCAAAGGCCCAAAAATAGGTAAGGGCTGCGGCATTGCTTGGGCCATGCCGCGGCCCGCCCTTCTTCTTCAACATGTAACTTCTTCGAAGGGCCGCGGCTCACCAAGAACCATGTCGCGGCCCGACCCTTCGAACCCAGAAAAAAAACCACCATTTTACTCTCTAAACCTCACCTTAAACCATCCCAAACACATATCTCAACCCCAAAACATCATAACCCAACTCAATAACACAATCATACTCAAAATCCACCCATTTGATCTCAACTTAAGAAATCTAAACCCATAAACCAAAAACATAAACCAAAGCTTGAAAAGCTTAAACCATGCTTCAAATCTCACAAATCAAAACATAAATCAAACTTAATTATGCATAAATTCCTTACCTTAAGTAGAGAATCCAACCCTAAGCTTCCTTCATCCCCTAAGTCTCCAATTTCAGCTCCTCCACTCATCTTCGTCTTCTTCATGCCCTAGCCTTTTCCTTCTCCTTTTTCTTCTCTTCAATTTATCAAAGCATCAAATGACCAAGCCCCAAACCGTGTACCCCTTAATACCCAGCTGCCATATATCAAATTCCCAGCCAAATGACCATTTTACCCCTCCTTGCCTATCCTTTCCTAACTAAACCTCAAGGGCACTTAAGTCTTTACACTTCTATTTCAATTCTATCACTTTCTATCTTAAAAATTGATACCCTCAGCAGTTACAAACGGTTACCCAGGTTACTCAATTACCAATAACTAACCACTCATTTTCAACTCAACTTATAAGATTCCCGAAGTACCCCTAGGCTCCTCCCGAGCCGGGTACAACTTCCCGTTGTGACTCTTAAGTTAATTTGCTCTCTCTCGGACCGTCTCGGCACGCGTATCACAATAATAACACCACACCCACGTGGTACAATTCACAGAATACATTTATCACATATCAATACAGCTGTGCCCAATCATGGCCAAAATTACAATTATGCCCTTCAAACACAATCAGGGCCTACATGCATACTAATACACATAGTCATGCATCTCAGAAAAATAAATAGTCAAATAACATGCTTTAAATCATAACCATGCATTTAACTAATAAAATCACACATAAATCCCGACATGCCCTCCTGGCACACCAATCAAGGCCCTTAAACCTTATTAGTGATTTTGGGTCGTTACAATCCCCCATGACCGGAGCTGTTGTCCTCAGGTCCTACCTCGTTAGCTCGGGTATCCAAAGGGTTCACCAAGATTTCCTAAGGACTGAGTCTGGACTCTGAAGGCCACAGGTCGAGGGAAGCATCCAGCTCGTGGTACGAGCTAGAGTTGGAGGCTGTGACCTGTTGTAAAGTCAACCACACAAGGTAAACGTGCATATATCAGACATCACGTGTCTGATATATCCCTGACTTCTCGGACACGCAGCATGAACGTGCGTATTCAGGCGCCCGCGACTAGGTTGGGCTGTGCGGCCCATTATCCCCTTACCTATTGATTAGACCACACTTCATGTGTCAGGTTTCAGGAATTAATCATGAATGTCACAGAAGTGACATGATAGGTAAGAAGGTCACGGGATGACCTTCTTACCAACTCCCAGGTGCCCTCTCCTATAAATATGGAGACCCTGGGAGTTACAAAAGGTTGGATTCTATTGTGTAAGGAAATACCCTGTAAAAGAATACCAAGCATATAGCAATAATATTGGCTGGTGGAGTAGAAGGATTTTAACCTTTGAACCACCTAAAAAACGTAATTGTGTCACCAGTCGATTTTCAAAGATCATTCATTTATTTCGGTTCATTACAAAGCACTAATCCCTTCCTCTTATTTTCTTAATTACCTGTCGGCGAAGAACCGCGTCAACAGATAGTTATATTGAGGAATACATTAGCATCAAGCTAATAGAGAAGCATCCCAACTAGGTCAGCACACAACTCTAAAGCTATCTTATGCATTCTCTCCAATATATATAAGAATACATAGTTTAGGATTACAAATAAGAATCAAACAAACTAAACACCCCAAAATAAATCCATAACAAAACTATTAAATATATGCTATAACAAAGCCTCATTAAAACCCCTAAAAAGTAAAACCCATTGGGTAAAAACTCTAGAGAGGAAAAAGAGTGCAATGCATTACAAGAAAATCTATATAAAACCCAAAAACTAGAAAGTCTTTTGAAACAAAAGAAGATAACGAAAATGTAGTTGAGGTCCAGCACATAAAGTCGAGGAGAGTCTTGGAAGCAAGATCGTTATCCCTGTAAATACTAGAGAATTGAAAAGCATATAGAAAAAAGTAGATGAATATAGTTCAACCAACTATTGAGAAGAAACCATAACAAAGGAATTAAAAAGAGCAGCTTCAACTTTCATCTATTAACTCAATACTATGTCACATAAAAGACAAAATAATAATTTGAAGGAGGATGTGATTTAATTTGACAAGAATGTATTTTCATCACCTTAATACATAATTATACATGTATATATATACCTGCTAAACCTAGCTAAAAACTCGTGAACATGTAATTATAATTTCCACAGAAAAATGAGTATATGTATTAAATATATGTGATTGTAGAAATAATAAAAATAGCATGTTAATCACTAATAGTGTAGTCAAATTGAAAAAGTTTATATGTATTACCACTTAAAAGAAATATGTTGACACAAAAAGATGCAATGTGTATATATTCAGTATCCTTTTGAGCCAAACTTCACTTAGCACTCATAGCTCGCAAATCACTTATCCTTTTTGGTATTCTTCTTAAACACAGTCTTAGCTATATTGTCAAAATGAGCTTAAGTGGTAATATTGAGATCTAATCAAGCCTTTAAATAGAAGTATGAATTCTTAATTACCATATAAGAGGATGTGGAACTAGTTTTAGTTGGAAATAGAAAGAGCGTGCCATATAGCACACTTGAATTCATAGCATGGGCCATATGACTTTTAGATCAATTGCATTTACTTGATGATTTTGATGAACAATGTTTTTTGGTGACATGCACTTCTTTAACACAGCGATGATGTTAGCATGAAACATTATTTCGATGGAATAGACATTTTCAAATGAGTTACTAAATCAAAATATCTAAGTTATTTGTAAACCTATATGTAAGAGATATATGTATACTTGCATTTTATAAATTACAATAACTAAGGTTGCTTGAGACAGTGGTTAGAGAGAGTACTATTTAGAATGATTTAAGAATAACAGTCCAAATAGGATTTTCTTGTGTTTGCATATATATTTTTAATTATTTTAAATTATGAAATTTGGTTTATAGAAATATAGATGGAAATGGAAATATAAGTTGAGATTTTTTTCCCCTTAATAAAATTGACTATTAACTTATCAAGAAGTTGAGTATCCTAAATGTTATAAACAGTATAAGGTTCAAATTTTAATTTAAAAATTCTAAATAATTTGATCAGAAAAGTACTTCATAACCTTACAAATGTGTGTTCCATATCTTGAGGAGAACTCCACCCTTTCAACAAAATAGCTTAACTCAAAACTGTACAAAGTTACAAAACTTAATTTTTTTGAAAGAAAGGCCAATCAATAGTATCTTTGGGACTACAACAAAAGTTCAAAAATGGTCTTACCTTTACTTAGCATGGCTGCTGAAATTAGCTTGACTTAGCATGGCTTGAAATTTATATATTTGGTCTTTAATTATAAGCCCTGTTTATTTTATAAAACAATCTGCACCTTCTTTGAAATTAGCTTGACTTAGCATGGCTTGAAATCATTAGTAGCTAAATTTTGCAAAATAAAATGATTGAAACTTTATTTTTAGCTACAAAAATTAGTAGGTACATGTTTTTTCTTTGCTACCTGTTATACCCAAAAATTGGAGAATGCATCCTAGGCGGCTAAGGAGAATGCATTCTAGGAGAGCTAAGGGGAGTCGTCCTAGGAGACCCCAAGGAGGATGTGGTCTTAGGAGACCCCAAGGAGGATGTGGTCCTAAGAGACCCCAAGGGTGTGTAGGAGGCAAGCCTCCCAAGGTTTCCTAAGTGTTGGCTCGAACGTGTCCAAGGTAAGTAGCTAAGGAGGAGGAGTCTCATGCAAGAGGAAGGAGACTTAGATTTTGATAAGGAGAGCCTATACAATGTTTGATCGGACATGTTTGGAAGATGCTAAAGGAGAATGCCTTGATCTTGTCCAAGGTGAGATGTTATGGAGGAGGTTGCCTCAATGTTGTCCAAGGTAAGGTGCTAAGGAGGTTGCCTCAATGTTGTCCAAGGTGAGGTGTCAAGGAAGTTGCCTCAATGTTGTCCAAGGTGAGGTGCTAAGGAGGTTGCCTCGGGCCACCTTGGTCCGAGGAGAAGCCAAGTAGATTGGTTCAAGGAGGAACATGGCATGGTAGAGGAGAGTGCCATGTTAGAGGAGAGAAGTGCATGTCCTACCACCATGCACGTTCAACCCACACTTGCATGAGTGGTCAGTAGGAGGTGGATCAACTAGCTAGAGGAGACTAAGTCAAGATTCCCAGAGACAGCTTCAACAACATACGCGGGAATCTCTCATTCTTCCCACAAATGGGGGGTTTGTTACATTTCGAATTTTGAATGTTTAAATGTAATAAATATAATAAAATATCCCTATCATAAAGGGATATCATTTGAGGATCCCAGGCCTATAAATAGAGAGCTTATGGAATGAGAGAGGGGTCCTTGAGCTGTTTCTTTCTAGAGAGAGAAAATTGGGACTGTCTATTCTAGAAAGAGAAAGTGCTGAAATAAGAGAGAATTCTTGTATTTTTGCAATCTGTACTGAAGAAACTCAGTTGGCTCAGTCCATCTGATCTTGAGTACGGATCTATAAATCACAACTCTAAGTGGATTAGGCTATTACCGACAATCGGGGCTGAACCACTATAAAAATCTCCTATGTTATTTACTTTTCTTGTTTATACCGTCTGTTGTCGTTTTTATTTCTCTTGAAGGCTTGTCGTTATTGACGTTCTCACGTCGTTGGCTAAAAACGCAGTCAACACTACCAAAAGAAAATTGGTAGCTAAAAGAATAAATTAGCTACTAATAATTTTGGTAGTAGAATTAATTAGTCTTATTATTTTAGAATTATCAACTAAATTATTTGGCTACCATAATTTAGTAGAGCAGCATTGTTATTAGTATTAAGTTGCTGAAATAATATTTATTTTAGTATTTTAGTAGCTGAATTTAAGATAGAATGAGCGGAAATGATGGTGATTATGACAATTATGATTTTTTTGGACATTTGAGTTGGAATATGTTTCTTTATGTTAAGTTTGAACCATTAATGAATATAGTTTACGATTTTAAGACTCGTAACAGGTAATTTCATGAATTTTATGGTTTTATTGTATCATTTAATTTTAATTTTGTATTAATCTTTTAGGTATTGATTATATTCTTTTGGTTTTGGATCGAATTAGCAAGGAGCATTGCAAAGTTAATTAACTTGATTATTAATAGCAAGAGGTACGGAAGTATGTTCTCTTAACTCTTTTATTAATATCATACAAATGTTAGAGGAGTTTGAATATCTTAAATATTCATTCATAGAGAAGTAGGTTCTGAGATTAAAATTGTGTGCTGCGGTGATAGCGGAAGGTTGAAAACTTGTGTGTCTTAGAGAAGTAGGTTCTGGAAAATTTGTTTGTGTGTTGCGGTGATATAAGGATAAAAACTTATTGTGTGTTGTTTGAATTTTTTTACTTGGTATTGATAGATGGTTACGTAAGCTTTTATATGGGAAATGATGTCAGATTTTATCTAGAATTATAAGCTAACATCTTCTTACAAATAAATTGTGTTTTCTTGAATTGGTTTGATTATATTGATAGTATCTCACCTGGGGTGTGAATAAGGGTAGTTTTCACATCCCCAACCTTAGGGTTTGAATAATAAACCATTATACATATGAGTTGTGATTGGAAAAATGTATAATCTGATAATGCCTCCATGAGTTCTAAGTCAAATATAATTACCCAAAACATCATAAATATAATTACCCAAAATAATAGCTTGGTTTCCCTCCCCTGACATTTGAGTAAGCATTTCAATAAATAATTATTTCAAGGACTATGTTTAAGGGCCCTAATACATAGGAAATGTGTACTTTGATAATTTTGAGTTATAGACATGGCACAAGAATTAGGTTGTATTTAGTGGAACACACATAATAATCCCATACTAAAGCATACAAGAACTCCAAGTTTCCAAAACATGCCCTCCCATCAAGAGTGACTTCACAAAGAGTTGAGCATGAGATCTATTTTATCTATTCTTTTGAAAAAATTATCACACATATTCAAAGGCATCCCTGGTATGATTGATATTTGAAAAAATGTGCCATTAATATCTAGTACAGTAGCTTTCAAATAATTGTAAAATTACAAGCAAAGATGAAGAACACACATACATAAATTCAGAGAAGTCAAAAAAGAAAATTTATAACAAGTCCTGATCTTGATCCTCATTTTAGTAGTTCATAATTTAGTGATTCATTCATATTAATTTGATTGAATCCCTCCATTTGTTCTCTTCATTCCCACTTAGATAAAGACTTAAATACACTGCATACCTTCAATTTTTCCATTGAGAATGCTACAAGAAAATATGTAAAAATATCAGAACATGATGTCTAGAGATTTTGCTACTAACAGTAGGACATTATAAATATATAATAGTATTTAAAAGTAGTGTTTGAGAGAACTCAATCCATTAATTCTACTCAGTTAATAATGAACATTAACAAAAAAGCTTCCACTATAAATTAACACCCCCATCACACACATAAAATGACAAAAAGTAAAAGATGCACGACCAATCATTAATTACATTTATATGTACATATATATATAATAATGTCTCTACACAAGTTGATCTATATTGACAAAAACCATGTCCTCATATGTAATAATAATATATAATAGTACATGAGCCATAAATGAGTTTAGGACTCATGAAAGAGAGATTACTACATACCAAATTAGAAACTTCCCTTGTTTTTTTTCTTTCTCCAGCCTAATTAATTATCTCGGTTAGCTTCTCTTAATTATTAACTACCAAGAACAGTAAATATAATAGAGTTTTACAATGTCAAAAATAAAAACCAACTCTAGAACAAACATGCCAACTTGAAACAATGACCCATTCACTTTCTTTTAAAACCTTTCCATGCAACAAATTGCTTGAAAATGTACCTCACATTAACTATGAATTAAAATATGAGTAAGATACTCCAACAAGTCATCTTTGGTTTATTCAATTCCACCAAGGCATGGCATGGAGAGACCTGAAATTCTCTTTTAAGATGACCTGAAATTCAACCAAGGCATGCTTTCCTTTAAAAGCATGTGTGTTAATGACCTAACCATGGTTATAAAGGTGACCCTGAAATTAAAACAACAAATAATATGATTATCTTACAATAACAGAGACAAAATCAAGTTTTTAAGAGAACAGAAGAAAAAAAAAATCAGAACTTTTGTAGGTCCAAATATATGCACATATACATTTATAATATATATAAGTATATACATGCATGCATGTATGTATTACGTTTGTAATAGAAACTTAGAACCATAAAAATCGTTGCATCCAAAAGCATAAAAGAAACTTCATAAAAATGAAAGAGTTCCAAGCTAGCAGTGGAGACCTGAGATTCCCTTTAAAAGCTTGTGTGTTAATGACCTTGTCATGACCCTGAAATTGCAACTGAAAATAATGTGATTGTCTTGTCTAACAGTTGTTAAACTCAGAAAAAAAAAACAAGATTTTATTAAGAGAACAACATCAAATTCAAATTCAATGGAGATGGATAAAAGTTTGATCCATCTTAATAGGTTAGTAAACAAAATCATATAGTTTATTTTGGGTGTAAGTTTAAGTTTCAGTGCTTGATTATTGAAGTATGCTCTAAAATTGTAGAGCAACGGTGGAATATGAGCAAAAAGATAGGGAGTTTGTTAAGACAGCCATGACGAATCTAGGATTTCCAGCCAAGATTCTTGTCCATGCAACAAATGTCACAATCTAAGACATCAACTTTCAGACGAAGTTGTCGAACACTTAGTTTTGTGGGGCATGGACCAATCTTACAAAACATGGTTTCATCATGGGGAAGATCCAGTTCAAAGCAGCACAACAAACACAAGTTTTGAATATGATTTATTTCGGGCAGCGGGAGTATTTTCAAGTAACGCCAATGATTTTGGTGACGATAACAATGATGCTGATTTGCATAGTCTATTAGTAGATGTTGAATCTCCATTGTATGAAGGTTGTTCAAAGTATACAAAAATTTCGTCTATCGTTGGGTTGTATAATCTAAAAACAAAGCATGGAATCTCAGATGTTGGCTTTAGTGAGATGTTGGAGATGATCAAAGAAATGTTGCCGAAAGATAATATCCTACTGACATCAATGTATGCAGTTAAAAAGTTTCTAAAGATGTTTGATCTGAGCTATAAGCATATCCATGCTTATGTCAACGATTGTTGTTTGTATACAAAAGAGAATGCTGATGCCCAAGTATGTCCCACTTGTCAATATCCAAGATGGAAGCAAAATGAACAGACAAAAGAGATTCTACAAGGGCAGCCTGCAAAATTGTTGAGATATTTTCCTATTATACCAAGGTTTCAAAGGATGTTTAGAAAAGAAGAGACGACTTTAAGCTTAAAATGGCATTCAACCAATAAAAGAACAGACGGGAAAATGCGGTACCCGGTAGATTCAGCGGCTTGGGATGCAGTTTATGAGATATGGCCAGATTTTCAACTTGAACCTAACAACCTTCGATTAGGACTTGCTGCTGATGGGATCAATCCTTACAAAAATATGAGTTCTACGTATAGTTGTTGGCCTATAATGCTCGTTGTATATAATCTGCCACTTGCGTTGTCCATGTAGGATGAATTTACTTTTCTATCTATGTTGATTCCTAGACCTAAACAACCCAAGAATGACATAGATATTTACTTAGAGCCCTTAATAGATGAGTTACTAGAATTATGGAATGGTGTTTATACATATGATATTTCTACAAAGAAGTTTTTTAATTTAAGGGCCATGTTGCTATGGACCATAAATGATTTTCCAGCTTATGGAAACTTAGCTGGATGTGCGACTAAAGGGAAGTATGGTTGTCCTGTTTGTAGCGAGCACTCAAATGTTGTTTGGTTGAAGCATAGCAAAAAGATGTCCTTTTGCAATCATATTCAATTTCTACCACAAGAACACCATTATAGAAAGAAGAAATATACAACAGCTAGGGCAAGGGAAAGAGCACCACAATGTCCAATTATATTGATAGGTGTTAAAGTATTTGAGCAGTTAAGCAAAGTGACTAATGACTTTGGAAAGGGAAAAAAGAGGAGTTGTGGTATAGACACAGGAAAAATCTGGAAGAAGCGGTCTATTTTTTTTAGGTTGCCTTATTGGGAAATATTAGTTGTTCGTCATAACCTTGATGTTATGCATGTTGAAAAGAATGTTTGTGAAAGCATACTTAATACATTTCTCGATTGCAAAGGAAAATCTAAAGATCACTACAACTCGAGATTATATTTGACAGAGATGGGCATTATGCCTCATCTCCATCCTTATGAAGAAAATGGTGTTACTCGTCTTCTTGCTGCAGCTTACACTCTTTCAAAATCTGATAAGAAGTTGCTTTGTGAGAGGCTATTTGACTTGAAATTGCCTTATGGATATAGCTCTAACATTAGAAACTGTGTAGATGTGAAGAAACAGAAGCTGGGAGGACTTAAGTCTCATGATTGTCATATGATTATGCAACAACTATTGCCTATTGCTATAAGGGGTTTAATGGAAGAAGGTTGTAGAGAGATAATTCTTTGGCTCTCTAAGTTTTTCCATGGATTGTGTCAGCGTGTGGTTGATAAGGAGGAAATTATGAAATTGGAAGTAGAAGCCTTTGAAATTCTTTATAAACTAGAAGAATATTTCCCTCCTTCTTTCTTTGATCCAATGATTCACTTGGTTGTTCATTTAGCACGAAAAGTTAGACTTTATGGTCCGATGCAATTTCGATGGATGACCATTTTGAGAGATATATGAAAGTATTGAAAGGATATACAATTTCGATGGATGTACCTTAGTTTTCTTTTCTTCCAATGAAACTTATCTTGGTTTTATATTTAGGTTGGTGGTAAAGCGACACCAAGCGAAGGACAGTCTCGCAATGTACTGCAGTCAAACAATATTCATTCCCCTAAGGTAAATTATCAAAGTTGTTATTGTTTTGATGATTCATTTTAGAAGAACAAATACAAAAACTAAAATATTGTCTTAAAATCAATTTGGTAGAGTATTGAACTAGAAAAAAGACATAAATTTACAAAAGAGAAGAATGCTTGCTACTTGCTTGACTGGGCAGATGTAATTGTTGCTGAAGGTTGTTGGGATTCTAGTGATCCAAAGTTAACTGTACATGGAAAGCCTCTTGGACCAGACTTTATCCGAGTATGGGTTAATGCTGATATTGTACCAGAATCTTACTTATTTCGTCCTAATAATGCGATGCTTACAATACAAGAAGCAGTTGGTTCCACAGTTGCATGGCCTTCTAAAAATGTTATTCCAAGAGGTACATTTTCATACTAAAAAAAGAACCAATGTCTTATAATTTAGTGTTTGGTTTCTTTGTTTGCTTTGGTGTAGTTGTGAATTCATTATTTTGTATGTGGTGTCCTCTCTTGGATATAATTTCCATAGCATTTTTCTTGAAGTAATTTGTGATGCTAGATAATAACAATAAAATATTTCTTTGTTTATTTTGCAGATGTGACAAGAGAAATATAAAAGGATACTTAATTTTGAAGGCTTTGTGTTGGGCAGCTGTAGAATATTTTGTGCTGAAAGTAGTGACTTTTCAATATGTTGAATATTTAAGACTACCTGAATATTTAAAGAATATTTTGTTGTTGATGACAGTGTTGAATGTTTTAAACTAATTTGTGGATTGTTAATACAATGTTGAATGTTTTTACTTTTTGTTATTTTAAAATCAAGTTCATTTGATGATGCTAGTATATATTATAAAGCTAATTTTAATTATATAAAAAAAATTAAAATATAATATAATAAATTAGTGTTATATAAATGAATATATAATGATAATTTAAACTTATCTAAATATTAAAATAATACGAAAAATGTGTTATAATATCTATTACAATAACACTTTTTATGTAAAGAATTTTGTTATGCAAACTTCATTATATAACACAAAAAATGTGTTATACTAAAGTGTAGTATAACACAAAAAATGTGTTATACTAAAGTGTAGTATAACACAAATTTATAAGTATTGAAATGTGATATATAATCGACTATAAATAATATAATTATACACTTATCTATTTATTAAAATAGCACAGAACGTGTGTTATCATTGACAGTATAATAACACATCTGTATAACAATGATAAAGTGTTATGTAAAGTACCCTAACCTACGATAACATAGTCGGTCTTAACACATCAAAAAGTGTTATGGTATGTTTTGATAACACATTTTTCGTGTTATTAAAAGAATTTTTCTTGTCCAATCTCTAATTGCCTCAATTTTCATCGGATCTACTTTAATTCCATCCTTACACACTATGTGACCTAAGAAAGTCACATGCGGCAACCAAAACTTGCATTCTTGAACTTCACATATAGCCTGTGTTCTCTCAATCTCTGCAGTACCAATCTGAGGTGCTACTCGTGCTCTGTCTCTATCCAAGAGTATATTAATATATCGTTAATAAAGAAAATCACAAACTAGTCCAGGTAAACCTTGAACATCATCAAATCTATAAATGCTGCTGAGACATTAGTCAACCCAAATGACATCACCAAAAACTCATAGTGCCCGTACCTGGTGCAAAAAGCTGTCTTCGGTATATCCTCCTCTTTGATCCTCAACTGGTGATAACCAGATCAAAAATATATCTTAGGGAACACTGTTCTACCCTGCAACTAGTCAAACAATCATCAATCCTTGGCAAAGGATATTTTTTCTTGATAGACAACTTGTTCATTTCTCTGTAATCGATACACATCCTCAGAAAACCATCCTTTTTCTTCACAAAAAGGACTGGTGCACCCCATGACGAGAAACTGGGCTTGATAAAACCCAAGTCTAGTAACTCCTGTAGTTGAACCTTCAGTTCCTTCAGCTCAGCTGGAGCCATCCTATAAGGTGCCCTAGACACTGGCTCTATCCCTGACGCCAATTCAATTACAAAATCAATCCCCCTATGTGGATGTAACCCTGGCAGATCCTCTGGAAACAAGTCTAGAAACTCAAAGACTAACTGGGTCTGTTTTGGTCCCATTGGCACGACCTGAGTTGTATCCACCATGCTAGCTAAGAACCCTATGCATCCCCCCTACAATAGGTCTCTAGTTCTAAGTATTGATATAATAGGTATACGAGGTCCATGCATAGTGCAAACGAACACAAAGGGTTCCTCACCCTCGGGCTCAAAGGATACCATCTTCTACTTGCAGTCTATCATTGCCCCATACTTCTCTAACCAAACCATACCCAGAATTATGTCAAAATCAGTCATCTTCAGCTTTACCAAGTCAACTGATAACTCCCTGCCATCCACTATAACTGGTAGTGATCTAATCCATATCCTGGAAACCACCAACTCCCCAGTAAGAAACATCATGCCAAACCCCACAGGATAAAAGTCACATGGTCTACACAACCCATTTATAATCCTACTAGCAACAAAAGATTGCATAGCACCCGAATCAATAAGAATAGTATAGAAGGTTCCAGCACTAGAAAGCTGACATGTAACTACTAAAAGACTAGCCTTGGCCTCTGCCTGGGTTAGGGCGAACACCCGAGTTGGCGTCAGGATATCCACCTTCTTTGGCTCCTCCTTTCTTGCTCTCGGGGCAGTCTTTCTTCAAGTGCCCCGTACTACCATAAACAAAAAAAGCCTTCGTCTGACACTCCCCAATATGGTGCCTCCTGCAACTAGCACACTCTGGGAATGCCTTGGCGGCCCATCTGAATGTCTCATGTCCTCCTATCTGGCCCTGTAGCTGAAACTGTATCCGAAGTCTTCCTCTTCTAATCGTTGGGGCCTCCGCCCCTACCAAAACCTGAAAATGGAGGTCCCAACCTCTTAGAATCCCTTCTGGCTACATTGTCACGCCAGATCTTGTTCTCTGCGCTCTAAGCTGTAAGCGCCTTCTCCACAGCCTGTGCATAGGTAGTCACTCCTGGCACAATAGTAATACAAACATCTTGGGCTATCATAGGCTATAGCCCCTGAAGAAATCTCTCTCTTTTGGTCCCATCAGTGGGCACCAAATCCCCGAAAAACTTTGCCAACCTATCGAACTTTAGGGCGTAATAAGTCACTGTCATGTTACCCTGAAGTACCCTATTGAACTCTTTAGCCTTCGCAACTTTAACTACGTCACTGTAGTATTTCTCGTTGAATAAGGTTCTAAACTCTTCCATTTCCATGGTAGTAACTACTCTGGTCTGGGATACCACCTCCCACCATATTCGGGCATCCCCCCGAAACATATAAGTGGCGCATGCCACTCTCTCATTACCACTTACCCTCATAAAATCCAGGATAGTGGTTATCATAGTCATCCTCTACTCAGCCTTCAGTGGATCATAATCGCCCTCAAAGACTGGAGGGTGTTGCTTCCTGAACCTCTCATACATGGGTTCCCACCTATCTCCCTCTTCCTGGGGCTGTACAACAACTTGTACCTTTGGCTGTACCACTGTCAGTTCTGCGCCTTGTAGGTTCCTTGCTGGAACCTGCTACTGTCTTAAGAGGTGTATCTCTTCTTCTTGCCTCTCTAATCTGGCTCGCAAGTCTGCAAGCACCTGTTGCCAGTTTTTTGGACCTGGCGGTGGGGCCTGGCCTTGGTCATTCCCTTCACTGTAACTCTTGGAAAACCAATCTCTTTAACCTTCGAGGATTCATACTGTTACCCAATCCACCCTACAGAGATCAAATCAGCTGTTAGGTAAGTAATTACTATACCTCTTGTTGCTTGACGGTCCAAGATCATCAGATAACAAACAAGTGCAATGCTAATAAGCATGCCATCACACAATATATTCATTCATGGTGCTAATAAGCACTTCTTGATATCCATCAGCAATTAGCAATGCACATAAACATATCCAAGTATTTTCACAAGTCTAACATAGCTAATAAGCATGTTCTTTCATTCCCTGCCTGTGTTAACAGTGCTAATAAGCATTTCCTAGCCTATATACAAATAATAGCACTAATAAGTGGTTCCCTTGCATTCACAGGCAATAACGATGCTAATAAATCCGTTCTTTATCATTCATATAGCAGTCAAGGGCCAGACCCTATCAGATTATCTCATGCTTCCTAAACAGGCATGTAGATAAGGCATTCGTATCATGTTTAAGCATTTAAACATATAAACACATAATAGTTACCAAACCATGAGCCGAGCTTGTCTTTAGTGGTGAGTGTACATGCCCAGTCAGTCTTCAGGAACCCTTGAACCTTGGCAGCTCTAATACCAAGTTGTAACGTCCTCCTAATCCAGGAATGTTACACTGTGTACTTTAAAATTGTGTTGGACTTGCTAACCAATTCATTTGGTTTAAAATGTGTAACTAAGGTTAATGTCAAGGATTAGGTTTACAAATTTTGGTTAAAAGAACCGTTGACTTTTATATAAAAAGTTTCGTACAAACATAGGATCCCAAAACATTACAAACAACTTTTGAAAAGGTGAATATTCATCAAAAATTACATTTAGCCGGCCTAAGCAACAAAATCAGGGCTATAACCCTAGTTCCTCTACGATGTCCCCGGCCGTGGTGGTCGAGTAGCCACATATGTACACGTCGCCACCGAAGCTCTCCAACTCATGGCTGGTCAAGCTTTCCCTTTCCCTTACCTGCACCACAAAACTCAACATGTGCATAATCAAAGAATATAAACCTCCAAATATCATCATTCAGTTACAGACAAATGGTCATTGGACCAACTTGGACCCCTGCCCTATACAATTGACCATAGAGTCAATCCTGGGGTCCTACGTCCTAGCTACGTGACCATGCAGTCACCTGCGGCCTTTGCCCTTAGCCTTGAGTAACTAGCCGTAGAGCTAGTCTAGCGTACCTGGCGCTTTAATGTTTCATCGACCATAGGGTCGGCCAACATAATAATACGTTGTTGGTTCATGCCTAAGCCTTTCGACCAACGCGCAGCGCGCTATTTCCATCCTTGACTAATAAGTCAAGCCCTGATCCAAAAATATAGACCATAATACAGAAACAGTTATGGACAGGCATATCCCAACAGATAAGCACACATTCAAGTTAATCACATAACACCATCGAATAACCATTCTCAAGATACTAATCATACTTATTTAACGGGGCCTCACGCCCTAACCACAGAGTGCATACAACAATTATAGAACACTTAAGCAAGTATCGACCAATGTATGAAGCATTATCTTAAATATAAATGTTCTTGGGGCCCAAGCCCTAATCATAATAATTGATAACAATCAGGCCAAGCCCTAATCACATATAACACGTATTAGGTGTAGTTTTCTTACATCAGGTTCGAGTAAGCGTAAATAAGAACGACCCTTGAGCTCATTCCCAATTCAAAGCCCCTAGTGGTAACCTAGTCACAACCATAAAATAGAATTACATCAACAACGATCGAATAAAGGATTTTGGATTGAGTCCTAGCCTCCGGGGCCTCGAGTTCCACTAAACTGGGTAGTGGAGTCGATCTCGAGCCCTAAGAAAAAGGTTCCCTTTTAAAACAAACTCCCCAAGGCCAAAATGCCCAGGCAAGGTATGACCTGGCCTTGTGGGTCGCGGCGCACCCCTCCTATAAGCAACCTCCTCCCCTCTGTCAATGGGCACAGGCTGCGACTTTCTGTAATGGGTCGTGGCACGCCCCCCAAGTAGAGGCTTCCCCAAGGCCCTAGGCTAAAGATAAGTCACGACTTCACAAGAACACAGTCGCAACTTGGCCCCTCGAACCCAAGAATTCATCCATTTTAAACAGCCAAATCCACTCCATACTAATCCAAATTCACTCCAAAGCTATAATTCAATTACCACAATAGTTCTAACATGTTCCTAACAACAAAACCTAATAAAAATTCAGTCCTAAAACTCATTAAATCACAAATTCAATTCATAAGCTAGATGGTTCAAGAACACCTCAAGAACACACTAAAGTAGCCATGGAAACACATAATTTCAATGGTAAAAACATGGTCTAGAGATTACCTCCACTGATGATTAATCCCGCAAATTGCAAAAGAATTAATCCCCCAAGTTTAAGCTTCCATTCTCTGATTTCTAGCCCAAAAAATCCTTAGTTCCTCAATGGTTTTCTTGGGAAAGCTTTGAGAGAACAAAAGTGAAAGAGAAGGAGAGAGAGTCAGTTTAGTGGCAGCTTCTAAGTGTTTTTTTTTCTTAGGCTTAAATGACTTAAGCTAATCTCGAGGCTCGGGGTACCGAAAACGTCCTTGAGGGAAAAATGGTCAAATTCCCCAATATTCCCTCCTAAACTCACTAATTTCAAATATATCTCCAATTATTCATTTCCATAGCCCAATAACCTAATTAAATGCCTAATACCTAAAATACCCCTCGACTCGCCCTGAGTCGGCTATTGAGCCTATTTGTGACTTTCCCGCTAACTTGCTCCTTAGGATCGCCTCATGCCGAGTAACCCACATAAACCCACATAATAATGTGGTCTCTCACATATATCACATTCATGCACATAGATATATAATTATGCCCGCAACGGCCCAAATTAATTGAATTTCCCTTTTAATAAGAAGCAGGCCCACATGCATATTTAATACCTTTAAACATGCACAACTAGTCATATAATCATATAATTACAATTAAATATAACAAATAAGCACATAATTCCATATATTTTCATCCTGACCCCCTAATTAAGGCCCTAAGCCTTATTAGTAAATTTTGGGATGTTACATTTATTCTAGAGAGCAATTTCCATTTGTGAGAGTTCCCTTAGTGCTTGAGATAGGGGGAAATAAGATTTTGGACAAAGGTTGTAAACCTTGTTCAAGTTTGTGATCTCCAATGCTCTTCACTTTGGTTGTGTGAGTGAGATTGTTTGTTTTTTGTTATTGTTCTTCTTTTCTGCTATTGTTTTTCATCTTCTTATCTTTATTTTTCTATTTACACTTTTGCTTGTATCTTTTGCTTTTAGAGTTGTAATCTCCTCTACATCTTTTCTCTACTACTTCTAGTTTATTTGTATATTTTGTTTAGAGTTGTACTTTCCGTTATTCTCTTCATCTACATCTTTCTACATTTACTTGTATTTTTGTTATTGAGTTGTAATCTTATTTAATCAATCATCATTGTTACACCCAAATTTCAAGAATAGAAATTTTGATCTTGAAAGTTAGGCTCGTAAAGTGTAAGCTCGGAATAGGCAGGTTTGTCATAATCAACTTTAATGAAAATATCAAGAACAACCTCGTTGTGCAATAAGTGCAACAACATCAGAATTGGTGAGCTTGGAAACTACGGGGTCTCGGAGGTGTTCCGAGAATATATGTCAAGATCGAAGCTACAATGACAGTGGTTCAATACTTGTATAAATTCCCTGATTCCTTTCATGCCATCAGACAAGACGGTTCGAGATCGGGCATTGTGAGCTCGAAAAGGATGATCTGAACAAAGTTACTTGTTAAAAGTCGAGGTGAATTGATGGTTGATCAGTCTCGAAGGCGTGTGAATTAAATGTTCAAGGTCGCAAGCTGAGTGTGAACATCTTTATTGTTATAAAATCCCTATGTTTAAGGGATTGGTTGTAATTTTTTGTTAAATCCCAAATATCATGGGATTTATACGTGTACGTAGTAACTATATGAATTTAATTGCATTTATTTAATTGGTTTTGTATAATAACTCCCCAAAATATGAGGGGAGATATTCGGTAAACCACTCTATAAATAGTGTGGAGCAATTCATTTGTAAGGACTGAGAAATTTGTATTGGGAAAACTCTGTAAATTTGCTTCTAGAAAGCTTTGAGAGAATTCCATAAAGTGAATAACACCGACTTGTGGACTAGGCAGATTTTAACTGCTGAACCACGTAAATCGTGTCTATTATTGGTTGTTTCCTCTGGTATTTTGTTTAATTGCTCTTCTTTTTTAAGTTGAAGAAAAACAACGTCAATAGTTTGGTGCTTTCATTGAGAGCCATTAAACAAGGCGTGAGCCTGTTTTATCAGAAAACCTCCTGGATCATCAATGGCCGCTACAAGAAATCCCAGTACTGGTGGGCGACCATTTCCCCAGATACCCAAGGAATAGACTCCTCGTACTGAGGAATATCCCCGACGACCTGGCAGTCCATGGTGGATCCTGAGGAGAGGAGTGATTTATCCAATTCTTGTGGGCCACCTGTTCCCAAGCCTGATGAGGAATTATACTACAACCATTAAAGATATGTTCCTATCGTGGAACTTGAAAATCGTCAATTACACAAAGAATTGGCAAAGGCGACAAAACACAATGAAGAATTAGCCAGACAGGCAGCTGACACCCTCCCTAGAGGCCTAGAGGATGCCCCCGTGGGAGCACAGTCGCCAGGAGGGCAGAACAAGCATCACAACCTAATTAGCCAAGACCCTGGAGGAGTACCCGGGTTGAGGCCACTGCCAACCAAACTACAGACTTGCCTACAGGAACGAGTAATAGCCGATCCCCTCCATTGGCTCGAAACTTAAATCCTGATACTGCGAGAAACAACCCGGGGCCTGTCTGGGCAAACTCTGGGCCATCCAGGCCCGACAATGGGAGATAACCATGCCCATAAGGCATCCACCATCACCAATAAGGCACCCCTCGCCAGTCCGAGAGGTCCCACGAACTGCACCACGAAGGCCATCTAGTAGCGGCAATCGATATGGAAACCGACATGCTAGGCCTGGACAGGGGAACGAAAGTGAGGCTACCCGAGATCACAGGGCTTCTCAGCCATCGGGAAGCCAAATGTCAAGATCACAAACTACTGGATCAAGAAGGCTAGCAGGGGACCCACCTGGTAATCACCGAGCCACACATCCAGAGAGGGCTACAAGTTACGTAAGTGAAAGCTCGGACTACACTCGGTCCGTAAGCAATTATAACATCGAGCCAAGGCATACATGGAATCGAGAGAATCACGCTCATCTGCAGGATCATCTAAAACATAATCGAGGGTGAGATAATCCCCTGAACCCTGATCTGCGCGACCATCTAAATGGTCGAAAATAGCCAGCATATAACCCTATACCAAGACAGGGAGCTGGAGTTTTTATTAACGATAACCAGCCCCCTCAGGTCTAGGCTTGACCCCCAGTGAATTTAGTCCAGGAAAGGATTGACCAGTTATAAAAAGCTTTATGATCCTACAAGATGAGCGTAACAGGAACAAAGCTGAAGAGACTAATGAGGAACTCGAGCCATTTGCCCCACATATCTCCAGCACCCCGTTTCCTCGGGGATTCAGAATACCCCATGTCCCACCATTTGATGGAAACTCAGACCCGTATAGTCATCTGAGTACCTTCAACACCATCATGCGAGCCAGTAATGTTGTCTTCGAGCTTAGATGTATGCTGTTCCCAGCCACACTTACAGGACCAACAAAAAACTGGTTTAAGAAGTTTAGAAGATATTCGATCTTGTCTTGGGATCACTTATCTAAAGAATTTAAGAAGTAGTTTAAGGCTATGATTGGCATCAAGCTTGAGGCCTCGACCTTAACCAATGTCCGACAACAGCAAAATGAGTCATTAAAGAGTTACCTCACGAGGTTTAACCTAAAATTGGCCTGAGCTCGGGATGTCAATGATAGCGGTCACCTAATGGCCGTTAGAGTAGGTATTCTGCCAAGAAGTCCCCTTCGGGAAGATTTACAAAGGAAACCCATCAGGTTGCTAACTGAGTTCAATTGGAGGGCCCATAGGTTTGTCAATGTAGAAAAGGCGAGGTCATCACTAAACATGACCTCTCAGCCCATAACTACAACGACAAATGTGAACTCTGCCTCGACCTCGACGACCCCATCAATTTCAAAACCATACAGGGATAACCCTTGTAAAAGAAAGAAGAACGAAGGGAATAACCTCGAGGCTGATGGAGGTAAAAAGAAGAAAGGGGATAAATACTTCTCCGTATACAAGGTGTATACCGAGCTCAATGAGTCTCGGGAGAATATTTACCTGGCCAATGAAAACCAGGTCCCGTTTAGACGACCTAATCCCATGAGGAATCAAATGGCAAAAAGGGACTCAAGTAAAGACTGTAGAATGCATAGAGATATCGGACACACAACCGATGAATGTCGATAATTGAAAGACAAGATCGAAGGTTTGATCTCGAGGGAATATTTCGGACAGTACGTTAGAAACTGAAATCCTAATCAAGCATCAACAACAAGTCAGAGGGCAGCAGCCATGCAGCCTGCCCAACACAATAACTCCCGAGCTCGGGAGGACGAGAAACCCCCTCCAATTGATGGAGAGGAAATAGTAACCATCTCGAGGGGACCTCATATCATAGGTTTGGGTAGGAACGCCCAGAAAAGATACGTAAACAAGCTAAAGACCGGAGACAGTTCTCCTTACGAACCCAAGCCACGAGCTCCAAAACAACAGAGGGTTGAGACTCAACCCATAACATTTACAGAAGAGGACGCGTCGCATGTCCAATTTCCTCATAACGACCCCTGGTCATTACTCTCCAGCTCATAAACAAGAGGGTACGTCGAATCCTGATTGATAATGGGAGCTTGGTGAATATTCTCTACAAAGCCACTCAAGAAAAGATGGAACTCGTGCTTCGCAATTTGAAAGCATGTGCAACAACATTGTATGGTTTTTTAGGAGAAGGGATTGCCTGTATAGGATCCATTGAACTCCCCATAACCTTGAGAGACTATCCAGTCTCGGTAACCAAGATAATGGAGTTCGTCGTGGTGGACCTTCCATCAGCCTACAATGTACTGCTCGGGAGACCCGCCCTGATTGGGTTGGGGGCAGTGCCGTCTGTTAGGCACTTGTCCATCAAGTTACTGACCTCTAGTGGCATCGGGACGCTGAAGGGAGACCAGCTCGCAGGAAGGGAGTGCTATAGCATTTCCATAAGAGGAAAAAGTCAGACAAGTGCACAAGCTCTAGTGGTTATCCAAGAGATAAATGGGTTGGTCTTCTAGATAGATGAAGAGATCGACCCCAGAATAGAAGAAAGGGATGTCCTCGAACCTTTAGAAGAGCTTGAGGAGGTCAGGCTCGACAAATTAGATGTTACAAAGGTGGTGAAGGTGGGTAGGAACCTTTCTGAAAAGGCAAGATGGCAATTAATTTGCTTCTTGAAAGAAAACTAGGATGTGTTCGCATGGTCACACTCGGACATGGTGGGAATTAGTTCAAATTTCATAAGCCATGCACTTAACATTGACAAAAGCTTCCCCCCGAAGCAACAAAAGCGAAGACTCCTGGATGATGATAGAAAGAAGGCACTCAAGGAGGAGTTCGACAGGTTAAAGGCAAATTGATTCATACGAGATGCCTTTTATCCTAATTGGATTTCCAATCCAGTGTTGGTCCCGAAACCAAACGACGAATGGCGAACCTGTATCGACCACTCAGGCCTTAACAAGGCATGCCCTAAAGACTGTTTCCCCTTACCTTGGATAGATTAGCTCGTAGATGCCACTGTAGGTCATGGCATCATGTCATTCATGGACGCTTATTCTGGATCGCCATGCATGCACCAGATCAGGAACATACGAGCTTCATAACTGATAAAGGGTTGTACTGCTACAATGTCATGTCTTTCGGGCTCAAAAATGTTGGGGCCACGTACCAAAGGCTCGTGAACAGGATGTTTGCCGAGCAGATTGGAAATAACATGGAAATTTATGTTGACAATATGTTAGTTAAATCGTAACATAGCAATAACCATGTCGATGATCTTGCAGAATGCTTTACTGTACTATGAAAGTATAACATGAAACTTAACCCACAAAAGTGCTCTTTCAGAGTGTCTTCGGGAAGGTTTCTTGGGTTTATAGTAAATGCAGGAGGGATAGAGGTTAATCTGGACAAGATTAAGGTGTTGATAGATATGCCCTTACCTCAGAAGCACAAGGATGTCCAGAGCTTAACTAGATGGATGGCGGCATTGAGTAGGTTTATCTTGAAATCTACAGACCATTGTCTTCCTTTTTTTCAACCTTTTGAGAGGGGGCAAAAAAAATCGAGTGGTCAAAGGAGTGCGAGCTCGCGTTTTAGAATCTTAAGAAGCACCTCGCCGAACCACCAATCTTGTCGAAACCTGTCACGGGAGAGGTTTTGTATTTATATTTCGCGACAACCGAACACGCCATTAGTGCGGTGCTCATTCGAGAAGAGAAAAAAGTACAAAAGCTTGTGTACTATGTCAGCAAAAGGTTACTGGGGGAAAAATCGAGATACCTATTAATGGAAAAACTGGCTCTTATCCTAATACATTCATCTCGAAAGCTCCGACCCTACTTCTAAGCACATCATATTCACGTGCTAACTGACTAGCTACTACAACAAGTTTTGTCCAAACCAGAGGCATCCGGAAGATTGTTGAAGTGGGTTGTCAAACTCGGAAAATTCGAGATCACATACCACCTGAGAAAAACCATCAAGGGACACTCCTTGGTGGATTTCATTGTCGAATGTACTGGAATATCAGATGATGAAGTTGTATCCCCAGCCCGCGAGCTGTGGAAACTTTATGTCGACAGATCCTCCAATGAAAATGAATCAAGGCCAGGCATTATATTGATTACCCCAACATGAAATCGATTCCACTCAGCCTTAAGGTTCAACTTCGAGGCATTGAATAACGAGGCTGAATATAAAGCATCACTAGCAAGACTACGAATAGCCAAAGAACTCAAAGCAAAGGCTATACATTGTTATAGTAACTCACAGCTGGTGGTCAACCAAGTTTTGAATATCAGGCTCGGGACATAAGAATGGTCGCGTACCTAGACAAAGCAAAAAATTCACTCGGACAGTTCGAATTCTACGCTATAGAGCAAGTCCCCCAATAACAAAATTCAATTGCAGACGCGTTGGCTAGGCTCGCTACAACCAGTGAGGCTGATACATTGAACGTGGTCCCGGTAGAGTTTCTATCGACCCTGAGTATTAGCGAGCCTGGCGAAGAGGACGTATGCATGATCGATTCTCAACCTACTTGGATGACCCCAATAATCGATTACCTCAAAACCGGAAGTCTCCCAGCAGAATGGAACGAGGCTTGAAAGTTGATGCATTAGATCCCGAGGTACACTATTGTGGAAGGAAGGTTGTATCGAAGAGGGTATTCTATGCCCTTACTCTGATGTGTAACTCCACCCGAGGTGAAGAAAATTTTGGAAGAAATTCATGAAGGATTTTGTGGAGATCACACTAGGGGGCATAGTCTATCCAAAAAGGTGATAAGACAGTGATATTTCTGGCCCACAATCAAGGCAGGCGCGTTCGAGTATGTCAAACGATGTGACAAATGCCAGAAATTTTCTTTAATTCCACGAGCTCCACCTACTAAGCTTACCATGTTGACCTCCCCATGGCCATTTGCGGTGTGGGGAATCGACCTTACAGGCTCGTTGCTAACTGGCAAAGGTGGAGTAAGGTACGTTGTGGTCGCCGTCAATTATTTCATGAAATGGACCGAGGCTGAACCCTTGGCCACTATTACCACAAAAAAAGTTTTAGACTTTGTGGTAAAAAATATCATCTGCCGATATGGCATGCCTAGAAAGATAGTGTTGGACAAAGGTACCCAGTTCGACAGTGACCTATTTACCCATTTCTGCGGAAAAAATGGGATAATAAAAAGCTTCTCCTCCGTCGCCCATCCACAGTCAAATGGTCAGATCGAAGCAGTCAGCAAGACCCTAAAAAGCTCCATAAAGAAAAGGTTAGAAGAGCCTAAGGGAAGGTAGCCTGAGGAGTTACCTCAGGTCTTGTGGGCTTATCTCTAACGTCCCAAAATTACCTAATAAGGCTTAGGGCCTTGATTAGGGGGCCGGGATGGCAATATATGAAATTACGTGTTTAATTACTATATTAATTGTTAATATGTGGATTATGTGATAATATGATTAAATGCGCATATTTAGGGATATTAAATATGCATGTGGGCCCGCTTCTTATCAGAAGGGCGATTTGGTAATTTGGCCTATTGCGGGCATATATGTGTATTTGTATGCATATATGTGACATATGTGAGAGGCCACATTATTATGTGGGTTTATTTGGATTATTCGGCACGAGGTGATCCTAGGGAGCAATTTAGCGGGAAAGTCACAACGGGACCCGATACCCGACTTGGGGCAAGTCAAGGGGTATTTTGAGTATTAGATATTTATTTGAGTTATTGGTGTTGACCACAATTTTGGCCAACAACGAGTAAACGTCAAAACTACAATAAACCTTCAATAGAAAATACGACACTGATAATTTTATAGTGGTTCAGCCTCAATTTATTGGTAATAGCCTAATCCACTTGGAGTTGTGATATATAGATCCTACACTTAAGATCAGATGAACTTGAAGCAACTGAGTTTCTTAAGTGTAAGTAGAAAAAAACAGAGTTTCTCTCTCTAGAGAATACAAGCTCTCTCTCTAAGCTCTCTCAGAAAATGCCCTCAGAATGCCCCAAATAACAGTCCCAAAGTCTAAAAACAAGAGAGTTCTTTCGGTCTCCAAAAAGATCAGATCCCCCTAAATGATGCCATGAGCCATTTATTTATAGGCTCATGGATCGTACATCAGATATCTCCCTTTGACCGGGTCCTTGATTATTCCAACAGACTTTAATTAATAAAATATAAACGAATTTAAATTACAATAATATAGCTATTATTCCAGGATATCTGAGAGATTCCCGTAGCAGTTGAGAATGATTCGGGTTGAAGCTGTTACTTAGGACATAGCCAAGCACCTCTCATCGGCAAAGCACACCTCTAGCACACCTCTGGTCGGTATAGGAAAAGCACACCTCTGGTCTAGCATGACACATCTCTGGTCTAGCAAAACACTTTACTGGTCGAGCAAAACAAATGACTGGTTGGCCAAAACAAGTGACTGGTCGGCCAAAACGACTGACCGGTCAACCAAAACAGATGAATGGTCGGTCAAAATGACTAACTGGTCGGCCAAGCTCCTAACTGGTCAGTCAAAAATCTTTACCGGTCGATCATAAATTCTATCAGGTCTGTTCGATGACTTTATCACAACTCCGAAGAGCCAACATATTTATTGACTATTAATGTGCCATTTACTGACCATGCATTACCACATGTCACTTCTGATTGCCACGTCATCGAACTGAAATTTTGGGGATAACAATTGGGTTATTAAAATAAATATTTGGAGATATATTTGGAGTTAGAGTGTTTAGGAGGGAATATTGGGGAAATTTATCATTTTTCCCTTGGGGACGTTTTTGGTACCCCGAGCCTTGGGATTAACTTAAGTCACTTAAGTTAGATAAGACAAAAGTAAGAAACACCTAGAATTCTGCCTAAACCGACTCTTTTCCTCTCTCTACTCACTTCTTTTTCTCTCAAGCTTTCCTAAGCTAATATTATTGAAGATTAAGGAATTTGGGGCTAGAAAACAAGGAGATTTTGGGCTAGGATCACATGAATTGAAGCTTAAGTCTTGAGGGATTCAATCTTTATCAGAGGGTATCACTAAGGGCTCAGAACCGGGATCGTGCTTGAGGGTCGTTCTTATTTATGCTTGCTTGGACCTAAGGTAAGAAAACTGCACCCAGAACGTGTTGTATATGATTAGGGCTTGGCCCGTCTATTGTATATTAATGTGATTAGGGCTTGGGCCCCAGAATTGGTTATGTTAGATTATTGTTTTAAATCTTGTCATTAAATGCCTAAGTACTTATATTCGTTACGTGAATTCTATGATTAGGGCATGCGGCCCTGTTGTATGAATATGCTTAGTATTATGAAAATAGTTATCCAATGGGATTATATGGCTAGCATGAATATGTGCATAATTTGTCGGGATGTGACTATCCACATCTGTTCCTTATAAGTAAGGTATGTAATCATGGATCAGGGCTTGACTTATGAGTCAAGGACGGCAATAGCGCGCTATGCGCTGGTCGCAAGGCATTGGCCTAAACCAGCAATGTACTATTACATTGTTTGACTCTAAGGTCGAAGATGAACCACGGGGGTTGGGCTAGCTCTATGGCTAGTGAGACAGAGCGAAGGGCGAGGCCCCCCAGGTGAATCTATGGTCACATAGCTAAGGCATAGGCCCAAGGGTTGGCTTAAAAGTCAACTCAATATGGGAATGGCCCCAGGTCGATCCAATGATCGTGTGTTTGAACTAAATGGCATTTGTTGACGTCGTTTTTGTCAACTTAAATCGTAGAGCAATTAAACAATGTGAACTATGAAGCGAATGAATAATGAAGAAAAACAAGAAAGTTTTTACGTGGTTCAGCAGTTAATTCTGCCTAGTCCACGAGTCTATGTTATTAAGACTTAGAGTTTTCTAGAAATTCTTCAGAGATGAATTACCCAGAGCTTTCTCTCAAGCCATCAGAAATTGATCCTTTACAAGTGGTCATTCCTCCTCTATTTATAGGGAGGGTTACCGAGTTCATTCCCACATATTTCGGGAAGATATTCTGTATATCAATTCAAATAATGACATTAACTGCAATATCTTCTATATACATGGAAACATCCCATAAGAATCGAGAATAGATAACATACTAGATAATATCCCTTAAATATTGGGATTACACAACAATAAATATGTTCACACGTAATGGGCTATCCCAGGTGACTCATCAGGTCTTCGAGATCAGCAATCAGCGTTGTGACTGTCAAGACTTATGGAATTGTTACGAACTTGTAACCCAACTTAAGGACATGCTCGGAGTAGATAGATATTTTCAAAGCTATCACACCCGAGCTTGCACTTCCTAAGCTCGGCCTATTTTATCTGAAGACAAACTGTAACAGATGTATCCTAGTGTCATGCCATTCGAACACAAAAAATATCCCGAGGTTACAAATCTTCGAGGTCGTAGTTTTACTTCAAAGATTTTACAGCTAGACCAAAAGATGTTTTCATACGTTTCGAGCTCACACCTGACGAGCCCAGTTTTCGGGGCCATAACCTCTTGTCTCGAAATCTGGGTGTAACAACATTGACTATGAATTAATGTTGTTGATTATTGTTGAATGGTTATTTAAAGTTATATTCTCTGTTGTTATACGTTCTATTTTCTTGCTGAGCCTCGGCTCCAGGGTGCTTTGTGGTGCAGGTAAGGGAAAGGGAAAGCTTGACCAACCATGAGTTGGAGAGCTTCGGTGGCAGTGTGTACATATGCGGCTGCTCAACCATCACGGCCGGGGTTATCTCAAAGGAACTAAGGTTATAGCCCTGTTTTTCCGTTTAGGCCGGCTAATGTAACTATTGATATGTATTTACCCTTTTCAATAGTTGTGTTGTAATATTTTGGGATCCCATGTTGTATAACACTTTTGAAATAATAGTAAATGGTTCATTGACCAAAATTTTTAACCCTAACCCTTGTCACTAACCTTAGTTACACGATTTAAGCCAAATGACTTGATTAGCAGGTCTACACAATTTTAGGTACACAGTGTGACGGTCCTGGATTATGAGGGCGTTACATTATCAAACCACAGCTCGAACTTCAACAGGGCATACTTCATTTTCCCTAGCATATGGGTGCAAGGCCATGTTTCCTATTGAAGTCGAAATACCTACAATACGAAGCCATGCGTATAATCTGGCCTCAAACCAATCCCAGCTCGAAGAAAGTCTAGACCTCATCGAATAAAGATGAGATGAAGCTCAATTGAAAAATGTTGCATACCAGTAGGGAGCTACTAGGTATTTCAATAAGAGGGTTCGAGATAGAAAATTCAGATTGGGAGACCTGGTCCTACGACGTGTGTTTCTGGCTACACGAGACCTGTCTGCTGGGGTACTCGGACTTAACTGGGAAGGACCTTACCAGATCGAGTCTATCATCTGGCCTAGAGTGTATAAATTGGCGAGATTGAATGGAGAGTTGGTTCCATGAGCTTGGAATGGGGAACATTTACGACCTTATTATCAATAATGTAGGAAGGGTGTTTTGTTGTAACCAAGCTTGTTTATTTTTCAAACTTTTGTTAGTGAAATGTTAAATTTTGCTCAAAAGTCATTTTCTTTATTAAATGTTGTATTTTTTGCAAACTCTCTTAATTCAATAACCTATGGTCATACTCATATGATGTTAAGGGGGCATTAGTGGTATACAATCATACCATAAGTTTGAAAAAATAAATAGCATAGAATAAACATGTCTGGATCATTAACCCGACATGAAAGTTTTAAGTATACACGTAAACTAATAAAAATGTCTGGATCAATAACCCGACATAGAAGTTATAAGTGTATACGTGTAACGCCCTAACTCCAGGGACCGTTACGGTGTGCCTTGTAAACAGTGCTAAACTCGCTAATCGAGTCATTTGGCCAAAATCGTGTAACTAAGTATGATTAGCGGTTTAGGGATTAAAATTTTTGGTTAAGATATAACGTTTCATTAGAACGTTTAATATATATATTGGGATCCCAAAAATATAATTTCAAAGTCTACTACAAGAAAATATGTACAATAGGCCAATCTAAGCGGAAAAACAGGGTTGAACCCTAGTTTCTATTCAAACCTCGGCCGTGGTGGTCGAGCAGCTGCATATGTACACATCATCACCTAAGCTCTCCAACTCAAGGATGGTCCAGCTTTCTTTTGCCTTTACCTGCACCGCATAGCACCCGTGAGCCGAAGCCTAGCAAGAAAACTTAATATGCTCATGAACAGTAATAACATGTCATCAAATCATAGGGCACACGCCTAGCAGATTTAGCCCTAATCAAGCAGGAAAACAAATTCACGTAACAATGGGTATCCAGGATAAAGAATCCTGCCCTCCTGAGTTGTTGACTAACAAGTCAGTCTTAATCAGATAAGTGATTTAACACTGGTGGTTCCGGTAACCATACCTGGCTAATAGCCTTGAATAAAAGAGTGACAGTGGTACAAGTCACTAAAGTGGGTTCCGCTCGCTTTATAAATAAGTGATCCTTTCACTAGTATAAACAGGATAGGTGCATGATGATTAGTCATCAACATAACCTTCCTCCTGACTCTAGAGTCATAACTATGGAACTCTATTCCCTAGCCATGTGACAAGCAGTCACCTAGGCCTTAGGCCATGGCTCTAAATAACTAGTCAAATACTAGACAAGCGCTTATAAGTTCATCGACCTTCAGGTCGGTCCAGCATTAATACCCCATATGAGTCATTCAACGTTGATATCGATTAGATCTAATCTTCATTTGGTTCGGCGTTCATGACGCTATGCCATTTCTGACTCTTAGGTCAGTATCCTTGTCTAGTCAGTACATATACAAGTAAGCAATGCCACCAAACATATATCACATATCCAATATCCGAATACAAGGCATTCAACATGCTTACTTAACAAATACTAGCACAATTAGGATAATGCATAAACACAGAGGCTCAAGCTCTGAACAATATCATACTCAGTATACAAAGCATGTCCTAATCACATGTTTCTCATGCATCCCATGCATCATATTTAACCACTTGACATGCCTCAACAATAATCATGCATGCCACATTTAGTAATCCAACATGCATCAATAATAACCATGCATGTCACACATACACAGGGTGCAGTTTTCTTACCTCAGGTTCGAGCAAGAACTAGCAAAAGAACGACCCTTGAGAACGATCAATCCTTTGATCCTTTAGCGGTCACCTAGTCATAACCAAATATGGAATCCCATCAATAAAATAAATCATAAAAAGGTTTACAATCTAAAACCTCACTTCTGGGATCCATCCCACACTCTCGGGACTCTTAATCTACCCAAATGGGGTAAAGGAACCAACCCCTGAGCCTTAAAAGTCCTCCCGAGCCCTAAAAATAGGTTGCTGGAAAAATCTCTAGTGCTGGGGCGCTACCTCAAAGTCACAGAGCTCCAGAATCAGCCCTTCCTAGCGCTGGGGCACCATCAGCAGACCAGAAACTTTTCTGGTCTTCTCCCCTGCAATTTCCCTTGAAAAACAAACCTCCAAACCAATCCCAAACATCATCAAAACATCAAATTCAACCCCCAAACCTCATCTACATCACACCCTCATCAAAACCCAAGCAATCTTACACAAGAACTTCCATGAATTCTCACCACTAACACCTCAAATTCTCAACTGAAAAACCATAAGGAAAACAGAGTATAGCCTGTATTCAAGGATGAATTCTTACCTCAAGCTTGATTTTGATCCCCTTCAATGATTGAACCAAAGTCCTAAGCCCCCCACCTTTGATCTCCTAGCTTGTTACCTCAAGTTGGCTCTCAAAAATTGAAAGGAAGAAGGAGGGAAGAACATGTACGGGAGAGAGAGAAAGAGATGAGTATGATGCTCTGTTTTTACACTTCTATAGCCTTCTAAACTCAAAGGGCTGATATATATCTTAGGGGTGAAAAGACCATTTCGCCCCTAGGTCAAATAAAGGCTTCTAAAGACTCCCAAGGGTAAAATCGTCATTTCCCACCTATCTCGTTAATTATAATTAACACTCTCCAATTCCTGTTATTCTCAAGATTCTCAAACACTAATAATTCATATCCCGTTACCCTCTAATTCCCGGCAACGTTCTAATCACCAAATTACCCCGAGACTCACTCCAAGCCCCGAACTTAATCCCGATATGAATAGACCGAAAACTTGCATTCCATGATCGTATCATGCCAAATGGCTCGAACTAATCCACATATAATGTGGTATTATTTATAATTCACCCACATGCATGAAAATACACAATTACGCTCCCAACGGGCCAAATCACCAAAATGCCCTTATAATTAAAAATGAACCCATATGCATGCATTTAACATCATATAATAATATAATTCACATAGACATGCATATAATCATTAAATATCATAATAAATCAATTATGGCCCTCCCGGCCTCCTAATCAAGGTCCTAAACCTTATTAGGAAATTTGGGGCATTACAATACGCGAGCTAAAAGTGTATGGATTAATAACCAAACAGGCGAGTTAAAGCTATCTGGATTTAACCAGATTGAAAAAATTATAGTGTATGGATTAATAACTAAACTGTCTGGATTTAACCAGATTGAAAAAATTATAAGTGTATGGATTAATAACCAAACACACGAGCTAAGATTGTCTGGACATAACCAGATTATAAAAATTATAAGTGTATGGATTACAAACCAGGCACGAGCTAAATAAGTTTGGAACAAACCAGCAAAAACTAATCGACAGAAAGTTGGAGTGTAAATAAACCAACTACGAATTAAGTCGAATCCGAGGCTGGAAAATTTTGCAAAAATAAGTTTCGACCTCACAACCTCGAGGATCTACTCGAGGATGAGAAAAAGTGACTAGAAAAGTAAGATATAACTAACCTACTAAGATTACATGCCATATAAGTACTTTCAAGTACATGGAAAAAGTAAGGTTTGAGCTTGACAATAATGAGGTCAGACATGGATATATTGAGTAAACTGTGCATGAATGCATTGAAACTCGAGCTTAAATCCAACAAATGTGTTTGTACGAATAAACAAACATAAAAGCAAGCCTTTAGTATAACATGCTTGAAATATTTCGACCAAGAAATGCAAAGCAAAAATATTAAAGCGAAAGCTGAATGTAAAATCGAATGCATGAAGGTTTTTGAGCAAGAAAATTGTGTGCATAAAGATTAAAATTATTGTCTATAAAATAATAATATAGCTATAAAGTGAGCTATGTATTGTCGGTGCCCCAAGGGCATATATATAAAATGAGTTACATAAAATAATGGGACACATCCCATGATTCCACACTTATGGAGTCGGCACCTTCTCCCTAGCCATTTCTTATGCTCCCGCGGTCTCTTCGGCCTCGAGCCTAGTGTCTTCCTCATCAAGGCGAGTCTACAATCTATCAATGAACTCGGCCTCCAAGGTTTCTAGGAAGCTTGTATCGAGCTCGGGGTTGTTCACCCAGATTCGATACATCGCCATACCAAAGACATGATCCTTCTTAGCCTTGAACTCCTCTACGAGGCGAGCCTTCTCACCTTCGATGATGTTGAAAGTGGCTAGCTTTTCTCCCTCCAGTTTGGCATTAAGCTCCTAAAGTTTCTTGATTCTGGAGTCCTTCTCCTTGATATTAGAATCCTTGGCCTCCAGCTTTGATTCGAGTTCAGATATCTTCAATGTCGCAACCTTGAGCTCGTCTGTGAGCTTTAACTGGAGTTTCTTCGCCTCCTGAGCGTAGGCCTGGCTCGCATAAACTTTGTTGTTCAATTTGAAGTTAAGTTGAGCAAATACAATGAAAGCCTGTACACATAAACATGAATGGTTTATTAAACATACAGAATAAGTTCGTATAAGCAATGTTACAAAGTAAAACGACTTACTGAGGTGAAGAGCTCGCTGCCTTTGTCAAAGATGGTATTGGTGTCACGGTAGGAGGTGAGGAACTGCCATTGAGGAGTGCCAAGGTTGTTGAGACTTTAGCTGACTCGAGATAATATATCCAAGCCCAGAATGACTCCATGTGTCCCCGCAACATTATCAATCATATTTTAGGGGAAGTGGGTCAAGACCGACAACAGACATTCCCATCTGGGAACCTGTTTCCTTGGGGCTGGAGTAGTTTGTTGGGAAACCTGGACTTCAGGAGAAGGCGAGGGGTGTGAGACCTTAGTAGATACCCTGACCTCGGGGTCTGCAGTAACAACTTGAATGAGGCCTTGGGAGTCTAGGGCTGGAGGAGTCACCTCGACTCTTTTTGGGATCTTTGAGGAGGGCCCCCTTTCTATGACGCCCTCTGACACTTACTCGCCTTCGCCCCCATAGGATGGTTCAGTAAGTTATCCAAGTCAGAGTCCATGTCACCTGCAGATACACAATTAACACATTAGTGATCGAGCCTAAACTACAAAAAGAAGCAAGACTAAGGTCAAAAGAAACCTAACTGGTGCTCTCTATCGAGCTTGTGCTTGGCGACCAAGAAATTCCCCTATCTACAAAGGATGATGGGGGAGTCCCTTCTCTATATGTAGGAGACAACCTCAGAAGGTCTCTATAAACGTTGGTCCCGTATTGAACGACGACCCCATCCCTAACCTCGTTTAAACTACATAGTTTGGTACTGACCTAACCAGCTATCAAACCGACGTATCCTCTCATCTACCCAGGACCAAGCATGAAAATTTTTGCTCGGTTCCTCAAAAAGGACTAGTATTTCAGGTTTATGTTTATAAAGAGAAGGGGACAACATGCCAGAACTAAGTATTACCTTACCTCTGCCACCCGAGCTTAAGGCCTCGTCTTGGGCTTCATTTTCTAAGGTAGGCTGATCATGATGGCGAGCCACAGAGGGACGGGCCCGTGAGCTCGAAGACCTCCGTCTCGGGGGAAGTCTCTTAGTGGGAAGTGCATGTGCTCCCACTTGAAGTACTTGCGGTAGGCAGAGTCGTCTTTGGACTAGTCTTGCTCTAAGAAGCCATGGGCTTGGAGTCACTTTTCTTGAAGAAGATAAGATAAAGAGCAGAGCTTCCTTATGTTCCACCATCGACTCTGAGGGGGTGGGACGGTGATAGTTGGCTGAAGATATGGTTTTATGTTATTATTCCAAGCCTAATCATTAAAAAAAAAGCAAAGGGATAAGTGTGAGTACTTACAGATGCGTTAGAATGAATAGAATCTAGAAGGAGAGAGGCCATCCATCCAGAAGAACTCGAGCTTGAAGTTGGGAGGATGGTTTGGCATATCCTCGAAAATTTTATTTTCCTTCGGATAGCTCGACAAATAGTAGAAGCTATCCCCTCTGTAACGCCCCAACTCCAGGGACTGTTACGGTGTACATTGCAAACAGCACTAAACTCGCTAATCAAGTCATTAGGCCATAAACGTGTAACTAAGTATGATTAGCGGTTTAGGGATTAAAAATTTCGGTTAAGATATAAAGTTTCACTAGAACGTTTACTGTATACATTGGGATCCCAAAAATATAATTTAAAGGTCTATTACAACAAAAATATTTACAACTAGCCGATCTAAGCGGCAAAACAGGGTTTAGCCCTGGTTCCTTTCCTTCAAACCTCGGTCGTGGCAGTCGAGCAGCTGCATATGTACGCATCGTCACCTAAGCTCTTTGACTCAAGGAAGGTCCAACTTTCTTTTTACTTTACCTGCACCACATAGAACCCGTGAGCCGAAGCCCAGCAAGAAAACACAGTATTGCATATAAACATTATCATATGATTATCATTATAATCACACAGAGCTTATAGCTCTTAAACAGATGGGTAAATATAACTTGAGGTTCTAGAAAACCATACTGGGTGACTGACAAGCATGTCACTAATTTAAACAGAAGAGTGGCTGCTAGGTAAGCCACTAGCTTTAACAGAAGAGTGGCTGCTAGGTAAGCCACTAGCCTTAAACAGAAGAGTGGCTGCTAGGTAAGCCACTAGCCTTAAGTAGAAGAGTGGCTGCTAGGTAAGCCACTAGCCTTAAGCAGAAGAGTGGCTGCTAGGTAAGGCACTAGCCTTAACAGATGAGTGACTGATAGATAAGTCACACAAGCACTTATAATATTCATCGAACTTGAGGTCGGTCCGGCATTAATGCTCTTTGAGTCATCTAATGCAGATGTCGATTAGATCTAATCTTTAATGGCTTGCGTTGAACACGCTAAGGCCGTCCTGACTTATAAGTCAGCACTGTGTGACCAGTGCCCAGTACCACTGTCGAACCTGACTAATGAGTCATAGCTTCACAGTTGATACTAACACCTTTGCCAATTCTGACTAATGAATCAGTACCATGCACAAGTAAGCATTGCTACCAAACATATGTCATATGTCGAATATTCAAACGCAGGCATTCAGCATGCTTACTTAATATTTTCTAGCACAATTATGATCATGCACAAACATAGAGACTCAAGCTCTGATCAATCTCCCAGTCAATACTCATGGCATGCCCTAATCACATGTTTCTCGTGCACCTCATGCATCACACTTAATCATCCAGCATGCCTCAATAATAATCATATGCAAATGAGCAAGATTTCCAAGCATTCAATATGCTATCAATGTTTACATTTAAACATCCAACATGCATCAAGAATAACCATGCATGTCACATATGGGGTGCAGTTTTCTTACCTCTGGTTCGAGTGAGAATTAGAATAAGAACGACCCTTGAGAACGATCGATACTTTAATCCTTTAGCAGTCACCTAGTCATAACCAAATATAATCTCCAATTAATGAAAATCAACAATGATAGGGTCTTGGTCTAAACCCCACTCTCGGGACCTCGAAACATGCCCACATGGTGAGTAGATTCGATCCCGGGCCTTAAAGACTGAAACCCCGAGCCAAAAACCCTTAAAAACACTTAAAACAGGGTAGTGCTATAGCGCTGCCCTCCTAGCGCCCCAGCGCTCAAAACAGAGCCAAACTGCCCTAGCCTCCTCTGCAAGTAGCGCTGTAGCGCCCTACACTGGGCATTGTAGCGCTACCTTCAGCCAGCAACTGCCCATAAATCTCTTCCTTCGATTCCACCATTTCTAACCCAAACCAAAAGCTTCCAAACATCAAATTAAGTCCCAAATGAACCCAAATACCACCTCCACATGTCCTAGGCACCACAACCCCAAGAACCGTAGCCAAAACTCCAATCAATTCCCCACTTTCCAACCCAAAAACCAGCTGGAACTTAACTCAGAAAATAGAGCAAAAGAAATAGTTCTAATGGCTAAAAACTCACCTCAATCTCAGCAACACACCCTATTCAATGGTGGAGCATAACCCTAGCTTATCCCGGCTTGGTTCCTTGGCTTGATTCCTCAAACAAAGCTTGAAAATCCAGAGAGAAATGAGGGAGAAAACCTATCGGGAGAGAAGTAGAAAGGAGACTCTGTTTTTGTTACTCTTCTACAGCCTTAATGGCTTATATCAATCTCTAAGGGTGAAAAGACCTAAATGCCCTTAAGTCTAAAATAAAACCTTAACAGCCACCAAGGGCAAAACCGTCCTTTTGCACCTATTTCGTTAATCATAATTAACACCCTCCAATTCCCGCTATTCTCAATATTCTCACATACCAATAATCCATATCCCAACACCCTTTAATTCTCGGTAATGTTCTAATCACTAAAATCATCCCGAGACTCAACCCAAGCCCCGAACTTAATCCCATTATGACCAGACCGAACACTTGCATTTCATGATCATCTCATGTCGAAAGGCTCGAAAAAATCCACATATAATGTGGTATCATTCATATCTCACCCACATGCACGAAAATACACAATTGCGCCCTCAGCGGGCCAAATTACCAAAATGCCCTTATAATTATAAATACACCCATATGCATCCATTTACCATTATATAATAATATAATTCACATAAACATGCATATAATCATTGAGTAACATAATAAATCAATTATGGCCCTCCCGGCCTCCTAATCAAGGTCCTAACCCTTATTAGGAAATTTGGGGCATTACACCTTCCCCGAGCTCGAGAGGGGTTACTTTTGAGACAAAAGAGATATCGAATCTCTTGGGGTGAGCGTCCTTTCCACTTCAGTTCGTGGTACAGGGAATTGAGGGCATAAAGAACCCTATACGAATTGGTCTGGAGTTGGAAGGGAGCGAGCCCAACAAAGTCTAGAAAATCCTTAAAATAGGATTTCAGGGGTAACAGAGCTTCTGCCCTCATGTGCTCACAACTTCAGGCCGCGAGCTTAATCTTGCTATTGGGATTGCCGTCTCCCAAGGCGAAGCGGCTCCACTCGCTCGGAGTCGTAGGTGGACACATCAATGCGCCGGAAAGTTTCAGGTCGTGGCAAGCTAATAGCTCAGAAATTTGGCTTGTTGAGGTGACTGAGCTCCAATAATGCTCAGCCTCAAAAAAACCCTCTTGTAGGGTGGGAATGGATGTAGCTTGAGAAGTGGAAGGATGGTTTGAAGGGTCTTCCATCAGTGAGAAGGAAAGTGCACCAGGCTCGTAAGTAACGTTGACTTTGAGTTTGGGATCGAGGGGGATAGGTCTGTTCTCAGGTTCCGGGTCTGGATAAATCGCGACTCGGAGTATCATCATTTTTCCTTCCTCTACCTCGTCAATCTGACGTCGAAAACAGTCTCGGATGTCCTCTTGTTCGCACCTCTCGTGGTGCTCGCGTATCAAGCACTGGTTTCGAGTGAAGGGAGACTTCGGATTTGGATTTGATGGAGAGTAAGGGATTGCGACCACTGACCCCCACCGATTCTCAGAGTTCTATGACATCTAATAAGAAATAAAAGGGTGAGGGCCAGGCATGCAAGAAATCACAGAGTACAGTTTTGGTGATTCGAGCTCGAAAACACGAGATCACGAAGTAAGCTCAATCGATATTGAGGTCTCGAAAGGATAAATCGAATTCTAAGTGGAACCTCGAACTATTGTAAAGTTCGAGCTTGGAGCATGTACTTAACACAATAGTGGGGAAGTTTGGATTCATTTTAAGGATCCCAGATTTTTAGGGATAAAGCTGACGGTTACCCAAAAATGTGATAATTTTGGGATTTGTGTAGTTAAAAACCCTAATTCAGAACCCGAATTTCTTGGCTTACACGATACGCTATTATTCGAAAAATCCTACCTTTGCATTTTTTGCACTGAATCTGGGTTTGAAACCCATGATTTCGAAAAAAAAATTGAATCTTAATTTTATGTAGTATCAGCTAAACAATATGGCTAAGGCTACTAACTAGTGCATATATTCATACAGAAAGAGAGTACGTAAAAATGAATGAAGAGATAAAGATTGAGAAATCAAAGAACTGAAACTTACACATAGAAACTTGCCAATATAGAGAAATCGTTGATTGAAGGATCAGTTGCAAGAATGATCTCACGGAGTCGAAAATGCCAAGATTATTTTATTTCTTCGGCTTGGAGAACATGAAAAAAAGAGGAAGAGAGCTCTGGTTCGTTTTCTTCTTTTTGAAAATTGGAATATAAAAGTGAGGAAGATGAAGATGACGCGACTATATATATGTCCCAGAGGGAGGTCAAAGGTCGAACAAATCAGGGTCTTTGGTTGGATTTGGTACCTGATCAGACAGTCTGGGTACAAATATGATAGTGGCGGAAAAAAGCTGAAATGCAAAAAGACGTGGGCATGTCGAAAGAGTACTCGAGTACTCTGACTGCGTATTCAATGGCTAGCGCATGTCCACACTTGGGTGTGGTGGGTGGCTAGGTTTTTGGAGGTAAAAGTTCAAAAATTTCCTTCTCATACGATTCGAACTGATACATTTGAGAGGGAAAAATGTTACATCCAAATTTTGAGACTAGAAATTTTGATCTCGAAAGTTAGGCTCGTAAAGTGTAAGCTTAGAATAGGCAGGTTTGTCATAATTGGCTTTAATGAAAATATCAAGAACAACCTCGTTGTGCAGTAAGTGCGACAACATCGGAATTGGTGAGCTCGGAAACTACGTGGTCTCGGAGGTGGTCCGAGAATATATGTCAAGCTCGAAGCTACAATGACAGTGGTTCAACACTTGTATAAATTCCTTGATTCCTTTCCTGCCATCAGACAAGACAGTTCGAGCTCGAGCATTGTGAGCTCGAAAAGGATGATCTGAACAAAGTTACTTGTTAAAAGTCGAGGCGAACTGAGGTAACGAGCTTGTGATGGTTGGTCAGTTTCGAAGGCATGTGAATTGAATGTTCAAGGTCGCGAGCTGAGTGTGAACATCTTTATTGCTATAAAATCCCTATGTTTAAGGGATTGATTGTAATTTGTTGCTAAATCCCAAATATCATGGAATTTATATGCGTACAAAGTAACTATATGCATTTAATTGCATTTATTTAATTAATTTGTATAATAACTCCTCGAAATATAAGGGGAGATATTCGGTATACCACTCTATAAATAGTGTGGAGCAATTCAGTTGTAAGGATTGAGAAATTTGTACTGGGAAGACTCTGTCAAATTGCTTCCAGAAAGCTTTGAGAGAATTCCATAAAGTGAAAAATACCGACTCGTGGACTAGGCAGATTTTAACTGCTGAATCACGTAAAAATCGTGTCTATTATTGGTTGGTTCCTCTGGTATTTTGTTTAATTTATCTTCATTTCTAAGTTGATGAAAAACGACGTCAACAATCTTGTCTTTGTATTGTTTGCTTAGAGTTGTAAGAGTCTTAGCATTTTCTGTTGAGGCAATATATTTATCTCTAAAAATCGTTGCCCAATAATTTTTATATATTTTAATATATAAACTTTTAAAGAGAGTTGAGAAATAATAAAATAACTCAAATTAAAGAGGGAAAAAGAAAAAAAAATAGATCTTATATATAAGTTGGAGAAAAACCAACATTGCAAACTATGTAAGTAAATTTATATAAATATATATAAACATAAATGAAGATGGAATTATATTCAACCGCAATATCCAATATATTAATATTATAATCTATATGTATATATTATATAAATGAGAACTTCAAGGAGATGATGTGTCACTCTAAAATTGCTCTAAAATACTCTATCTATTTTCTCATTTAATCTAATTTTTTATTTATTTTATATATTATAATAATATAGTAATTTAAAAATCTATATCTATATATTATACAAAAAAGAGTTTCAAGGAGATGATGTGACACTCTAAAATTGCACTAAAATATTTTATCTATTTTCTCTTTTAATCTAATTTTTTATTTATTTTATAAATTATAATAATATAGTAATTTAAAAAATGTAAGTAATTACATATTTTTTAATTTAAATAAGATATTTACAAGATATTATTATTTACTCTATCTATTTTACATGTTTAAAAACTAAAATTACTCAAAAGCAATTTATCTATTTTCTCCTTTAATCTAATTTTTTTTATTCATTTTATAGTTTATAATAATATAGTAATTTAAAAAAAAAATGTAAGAAGTTACATGTTTTTAAATTTAAATAAGATATTTACAAGATATTATTTGTATTTATATATAGAGAGAGATTGTATATCTAAAATTGTTGGTTTGTGTATATTCCATGAGTATCATTTTCAAGTGCACCAGCATTTCCTTAAGTTTTTCGTGTATCATACACACGTACATGACTTTTAATATATACCGTGCATATTTCCATACACACATGAATATAAAACTATGTTGACACTGTAATATATCTCAAAAAGTATTTTCAAGTAAGTTTTGTGCACCTGACAAATGTAGAGAGAACTCACCGATTGAGAACTCGCCGATTGTGCAATATATGTATATTAATTTATGGTTGATTTATAGATTTTGGTATTTTTCTTATGTTTTTTGAAGGAGAAGAAATTGAACGTGGATCCCAATACTATGATATTGTTTACTATGTGTACTAAAATAAGTGTATTTGTATCTTCAAATTTAATTGGCTAACCAAGTATTGGTATTGGTATTAGTATTGTTTGAATTTTTGTTCTCTATATATTTATTTTCTTATTATAATATAATTATGTTTTTTATTCAAAAGTGAATAGTTGTACAAAATGTTATAATTATATCACCAATTATCAATATTAATATTTATATTTTTCTCTCATTTGATAATTTCTCAAGCGTGTAACAAAACGATATTACCAGGGTCAGCCCTTGGCATAGGTGGGTCAGGCCTATGCCCAGGGCCTCCAAATAAAAATGCCTTATTTTTTTAAAAAATGCTATTTTTTTCTATACAAAAAAGTCCCATAATTTTACAAAAATATCATTTTATATATAAATATTGTAAGAATACCAAAAAATTTCTTGGTTTCCCAATGCTCATGGGTCGGCCCTAAATATTACTAATGGTATTGTTTGGATTTGTGATTTGTTTTCACTATAGTAAATAAATGTTTTCTATATTGCAATTCAAAGGACATTCCAAGAGCAACAAAAAATATGAAATTGATGTGACACTCTAAAATTGCTCTAAAGCACCATTTCTATTTTCTTCTTTTTTCACATTATTTAATTTGAATTCAAATTTGATTAGATATTTAATTACGACAACTGTTTAATTAAATTATAAATATAAATAACCGTTAACTTTTCTCATTTTTTATTTTACTTTTTTAATGCATGGCTATTAATTAATTAAGGAAAAAACTCTATATATTATCTCTTTTTTATAATAATAATAATAATAATAATAAATACCAATTAAATAAATCCATATATAATAATAATAATAAATAATATATCTATGTATTTTTATCCTTTTGACAAAACACAATGCTAAATATACTCTATATTACATTATCTTTTGTACTCTCTTAAATCAACGAATGACACATGGATTCCACTAATGATTTGAAAAAATATTAAAATATAAAAAAATTGAATAATATCCATATGTCATGCATGGATGAAGGATAGTGTAAAAGAGAGTGCAATAGAGAGTTTTCTTAGCACTCCTCTAAAAAAAATAATAAAAGATCCAAACGGGTAATCAACATTTTAACAAAACACAAGGTTCACAAGTTAATTTAAAAAAATAAATTGTCCAAACAGGTAAACGACTAAAATACAAAGTTCAAAATGGTGTGAACCCTTATAAAAAACATAAATTATATAGATAATTATATATATTTATGTAATATACTTTTTATAAAGAATTTTTAACACTTTGAATAAATACATGGTCCAAAGGTTAATTTTTAAAAAGAGTAAATGACGGCCAAAACATCCAATGTTTTCAAAATGTTGCAAATTTATACCCAATCTCTTTTTTCGGCGGTAAATATACTCAATGTCTTCAAAATATTGCACTTTAATACCCAAACTTCTTTTTTTTTGCGGTAAATATACTCAATGTTTTTAAAATGTTGTACTTTTATACATATTTTTAATTATTTTGATAAATAATAAGAAAGTGAAAGAAAAAGATAGAATTTTAATTATTTTTTAAATTTTAAATTATTTTCTCTTTCCTACTCTTTCTCAAAATAAAAATTTTAAATTAAACATTAATAAATGTTTTATTAAAATTAAAAAAATGATTTAAAATAATTTAAAAATTATATATTTTCATCAATTTAAAATATAAGTTTTTTTTTTTTTTTAAAAAGTAAAGAAAAATATAAGTTTAAATTATTTTGATTAATTTTACTAATCTTAATTTTTTTTATTATTTTGAAAGTTAAAATAATTTAAAATTTTAAAAATAACTAAAATCCTATATTTTTCCTTCACTTTCTTATGATTTTCTCAAAATAATTTCTAAAAATAGGTATAAAAGTGCAACATTTTAAAAATATTAGGTATATTTATCGCAAAAAAAAAAGCTTGGGTAACATTTTGAAGACATTGAGTATATTTACTGCTAAAAAAAAATTGTGTATAAAAGTGTAACATTTTGAAAACATTGGGTATTTTAGCCATCATTTACTCTTTCTAAAATAAAAAGTCAAAACGAGTAATCGACCAAAATATAGTGTTCAAATAGTCGATCTGTCTATTCCTATTTTTAACCTTTTGACACAAATTGAGGTCCACAAGTTAATTTTAAAAAATAAAGGTCTCAACGGGTAATCGGCTAAAATACAATGTTCAAAATGGTGTGAACCCTTACATAAAACATAAATTATATATAATTTAATTTTTATAAATAATTTTGAACATTTTGAATAAATACATGGTCCAAAGGATAATTTTTTAAAATAAATGGTCAAAACAGATAATCGACCAAAATACAATGTTCAAATAATCGATCTATCAATTCCTATATTTAATCTCTTGACAAAACACGATGTCAAAAAGTTAATTTTTAAAAATAAAGGGTTCAAACGGGTAATCGGCTAAAATAAGTCTTACACAAAACATAAATTTTCTTATACATAATTTAGACTTTTTATTAAAAAAAAAATCACTCAAAGCGTATAATAATGATAATAGTAAAAAAAAAATGAAACCACATGTACAACAAGCTTTTCGAACTTTGTTTTCGGCACTTTAATTTTTTAGAATTTTTCAAAAACCTGCAAGAGGTTTGTTATACAATGAACACCATCATGAAAAAAAAATTGTGGTTGTTTAGTGTTTGAGAAAATGATAAAGTGAAGAAACATAATGATTCGCTTTAATGATTGAATGAGCTAAAAACTCAATATATATACAAGCTGTGATAAAGATATAGTGCCGAGCACTAACAGAATTAGTTACAAGCACAGTTGTATAATAACTGTCTTAACAGAATGGGTCTAACCATCATAGTCTATCTAACACCCCCCTCAAACTGAGCTGGGACAAGGAAACCAGACTCAGTTTGCCTCTTAAAAGTATAAACCGTAAGGAAGAGAGGGGTTTGGTAAGTTCATCAACAATTTGCATATGAGCAGGGATGTGTCTAACACGCAATTTTTTGTTGAGGATCCTTTCTCTGACAAAATACAAATCCATTTCAATATTCTTAGTGCGACTGTGCAGAACTGGGTTGGCAGACATAAGCACTGTACTTTGATTGTCACACCAAATCTTGGGAAGAGGAATCTGGGAAAGGCCAACTTCAGTAAGAAGAGATTGCAACCAGAGCAGTTCTGCAGTGGCATGTGCTAAACTACGATATTCAGCCTCAGTGCTGGATCTAGAGAAATTTTTCTGCTTCTTTGAGCTCTAAGACACCAGATTGGAGCCAAGATAAATGCAAAATCCAGTTGTTGATCTACGGTCATCAGGATCTGATGCCCAATCAGCATCACAATATCCTGTAAGAGTGAGAGATGAGCACGGCTGCAAGTGAATACCATAGTCCAAGGTGACTTTGAGATATCTAAGAATCTTCTTAACTACTTTCCAGTGGGACTCTAAAGGATTATGCATATATTGTGCAACTTTGTTCACGGTATAGGCTATTTCAGGCCGAGTAACCACAGCTGTAGAGTCCAAGAACTGTACTTAGCTAGTTAGATAGTAGTATAATAGTAATAATAGTATTATCTTTATGACTGTGGATTTTTGGTTCAGACCGGGATTTATTTGGACACTCATAGTAATACTTGTAGATTTTCTAAGCTTAACCTATAGTCTAGGAATATTAATTTTAACCTAAGGTTTGATTAATATGACTGATATTGAGGATAATATTTATTATACTATAAGGTTTAGATAAGACCCAATAAGGTAATAGCACATGTCATGTATAGGTTTAATAATGATTAAGTATTTTGAGGAATAAATCTATTAAGGTTAAAATTTGAATATCCTAGGGTCAATCAGCAGCTTTGAAAATGTTAGAGGGCTTAGTCAAGGCTGTTTACTCAATTCAAATTAAGCTAAAAATGTGTAATTTCGTGTTTAAATATTCAGCGTATGCCGATATAGCGCAGCTATAGGGGGCGATATATCGCAGTACGAAGATATGAAAAACACGAAACATTGCACGATTGCCTCGGGCATAATGGCCCAGGCGATATATCGCCTACAGGGGGCGATATATCGCCTCCTTCAATGTGTTTTTGAAAGTTTTCAAAAACGTTCTCATTCAAATCCTTAACCTCTTGATAAGTCCAGCATCTTTCTGAACGAGTCTTCAGCCTCTGCTGAACGATAATTCAAATGTTTTTCACTTAAAAAGCCATTATTTTTATTCAAGTTAAATGAAGATCTTTTCATTCCTAAACTCTATAAATAGGACCTAGTGCCCAGCTATTTATTCATTATTCAAGCTAAGTTCAGAGGCTGCAAGTTGCTAGGTTATTGTGAGAGTGTAAACACTTGGGTTGGGGATCATAAGCTTAATCACTATAAGCTTACCAAACACTTGGGAAGTAAGGTTTATTCACATTTCAGTTCAAGGTTTAGATTGGTCATATAAGTCTTCAAGGTATTTTTAAACTCTAGTCCATTTCTGTATTGTTTTCTTTAAAGTTCTCATAGTCTTCTACTCAGTATTCTAACCTTATTCCTATTCTTGGTTTAAAATATAAGTTCTTGAGCACAAGATTTTTGGTAAGTATATTTTGATAGTATAGTTCCTTCATCACTTTCATCCCTTTTCTTCAATATACTCACCCTATTATAAATGGTTTTTAGGAGTGTTCCAAGGTCCCAAATTAGTTCTCATATCCCGGTTATTTTGGTACGGAAAATAGGATAGGATTTATGTGTTATATGATTTTATATGTTATCTTATGAATATGTGTTATGTAAAATGTTATGTTAAGTATGCTTGTAGACTTGGGCATATGACCTATACAACTAACAAGCCCCAAATAGATTGTGGGCATATGACTTGCTTAGCTAGCAAGACCCCACTAATCTAATGGGCATATGACTTGTTTAGTTTATGGGACCCCAAGTAATAATGGTCATTATAGTATGTATGTGACATAAGTGTTATGATATGTTTTATGTTACTTTATGAATTTTATGTATATGGTTATATGTTAGATTTTCCTTGCTGGGCATTAGGCTCACTCCTTTTATGTTTATATGTGCAGGAAAGTAACTTTGGTGGCGGTAAAGGTTCTTGGAAGCTTGGGGAATGTGTATTGAGGCGGAATGGATTCAAAGAGTCGAGAGTTTCGATTCGAGGATGAAGTCTTTACTTATGTTTTTATGTGTATTTTTCCGCACTTATTTATGTAATCTCTTTTTAATTACCATTATGTTATGTTTTGTTTTTAAAACAATGGGATCCCATATCCTACTTGAGATTTTATGTAAGTTTAACATTTGTTTTTACAAGTTTTAATAAAGTTATGATCTTTTCACTTGTAAGTTTTGTTAAGGAATAGGGTCTATGTGTAGTTTTCATTAATGGTCCAAAGTCTAGAGTAGTTGGGTCATTACAACAGCATACTGCAATGTACCTACAATACTTCGATAAAAATGTGGATCAGGAATGGGGTCACTACCATAAGCTGATAATTTTTCACCTCCAGTCATTAGTGTCGAAAGAGAATTTGCACAGTCCATTTTAGCTCGACATAAGAGATCCATGATGTACTTTGTTTGGCACAAGTGTAGACCATTTCCAACATGCTGAGCCTGAATTCCCAAAAAATATTCTAGAGGGCAAAGATCCTTAAGAGAAAATGCACTGTTTAGCTCACGAACTAAGAGAGTAATTGCACTTGAAGAACTCCCTGTGACAAGAATGTCAACAACATAAACTAAGACAAAGGTAGTGTGAGTAGGTAAAATTCGAATGAACAAAGAGTGATCAGACCGAGCCGAATGAAAGCCACATGATTTGGGGGACTGTCTGAGTTTGTCAAACTAGGCCCTTGGGCCTGTCTCAAGCCGTATAAAGCCTTGTTCAGTTTACAAACCAGATTAGGAGAGCTTTTGTCTACAAATCCAGGAGGCTGAGTCATAAACACTTCTTCACTTAACTCTCCATTAAGAAAAGCATTGTTAACATCGAGTTGCCGAATTTGCCAGCCATTTGAGAGAGCAATGGTAAGAATAACTCTGCTGGTGGTCAGTTTAACTACTGGACTAAAAGTCTCAGTAAAATCAAAACCATACCTTTGCAAGAACCCTTTTGCCACAAGTTTTGCTTTGTGCTTAACAATAGATCCATCTGTGTTTCTTTAAGTTTGTACACCCATTTACAGCCCATGGGTTTCTTTCCTGGAGGCAAAGGGACAAGAGTCCATGTGTTTCTGTTTGAAGAGTGGATCCAATTCTGTTTGCATAGCTGTTGTCCATTCAGGTGACTGCAATGCAGCAGTTACTGTGAGAGGTTCTTTGGAGATCATAAAGACTTTTGGTTTATAGGTGCCAACTTTAGCTCTTGTGATCATTGGATGGGTGTTAGTAGTGGGTTGTGAAGGTAGAGGGTGGTCATTTGGGGAAGAAGAAGGATTAGTGTTTAGTGTTGGAGGTTGAACGAGTGGTGGAGATGATATCGGAGAGGAAGTGTAACGCCCTGGTTACCCCAGAACAGTTACGGTGATCGGTGAACCGGAAATTTGACCCGCTACCCGAGTCCTTTGGTTAAAAACGTGTATCTAAGTGTTATTAACAGGCTAAGGTGGAAAATCAGTAAAAAAGATATATTTTATTTAAATACATAAAATTGTTCATGGGCCCACAAAAACATTTACAAGTTATTTACAACTCAAAATGGTCACTACAGTTTCAAAATTACAAACCTGCCGACCTAAGCGGCAAAAATAGGGTAAACCCCCTAGTTCCTCTGAGAACTCCTTGGCCGTGGTGGTCAAGTGGCCGCATATGTACACATCACCACCTAAGCTCTCCACTCAAGGCTGGGTGAGCTTTTCTTTCCCTTTACCTGCACCACATGGCACCCATGAGCCAAGGCCCAGCAAGAAAACACAATAAAACATGATATAATATCATCAATGATCATAATAATCATTCAGGACTATTAGTCCAAACAAATAGGTGACAGTCGCAAAAGTCACTAAGTTGGGTATAGCTCCCTTTAGCCTTGAGACGATAGGGTCACAAGGGCTTAACAGAGAAGCAAACCTTTTATAAGCTTAAACAGGATAGGTGCATGGTGACTAGTCACCAACATAACCCTCCTCATGACCATAGAGTCATAACCCTGGAACATCGTTCCCTAGCCATGTGACAAACAGTCACTTGGGCCTTAGGCCATGACTCTAGTAACTAGTCTTAGACTAGCTAAGCGCTTATAAGTTCATCGACCTTAGGGTCGGTCCAGCGTTAATGCCTTAGAGCCATTCAACGCTGATATCGATTAGTTCTAATCTTCATTCGGCCATGCGTTCAGAACGCTTATGCCATTTTTGACTCTTAGGTTAAGTCCCTGACTAGTCAGTGCCATATACAAGTAAACAACATTCACTAGCATTTAATATGCAATCCATGTCCACATTTATCAATCAACATGCCTCAATAACAATCACACATGCCATATATACATAGGGTGCAGTTTTCTTACCTCCTGTTCGAGCGAGAGATAATAATAAGAACGACCCTTGAGAACGATCAACCTTTTGGTTCCTTAGTGGTTACCGTGTCATAAAAAATTATGGGATTCCATCAATAAAATGAATAACAAAGGTTCCCAAACCAAAACCTAGCCTCCGAGACATCGAATACTACTAAACCGGGTAGTAGGATCGATCCCGAGGCCTAAGGCTAGCATCCCCGAGCCAAAAACTCATTTCTGGCCAACATGCCACTAAGGGCCGCGACCCTCCCTAGCCATGCCGCACCCCCCCCCCCCCCCCGTCCTCAAACAGAGGCGGCCTCCTTTAGCACCCCTCAAGAGCCGCGACCCTCCTTGGCCATGCCGCGACCCAACCTTCAGTTCCGCCTATTCTCTGGTTTTTCCTCCCTTGCGATTTTCCTTGGAACCAACCTTTCAAACCAAGCTCAAACACCACTCAAACATCCAATACAAGCCCTAAACTTTATCTATATCACATCCTTATCAAAACCCAAGTTAAACCCCAATCAAAACTTCCATTAATTCCAACTATCCTTAACAAAATCACAAGCTGAAACTAAACACCAAAACAGAGCAAACCAGGGAACTAGTTGCTAGAAGCTTACCTCAAACTCAGGTTGTGATGCTCTTCAATGGTAGAACACTCTCCCAAACTCCCAAGGTCTACTTCCCAAGCTTGAATCCTCAACAATGGCTCAAAAATCACAAAGAAGATGAAGGAGAAGGAAGGTACAGGTAAGCTCAAGAACTTGCTCTGTTTTCCCTCTGTTTCATAGACAAAGGTAGTTTATATCTATCCTAGGGGTAAAAAGACCATTATTGTAATGCCCTACTACCTTAGAGTCATTTCTAAGTGAGTTTAAAACGTGCAATTAACTCGCTAGATGAGGTTTTAGAACAAAAGTGTGACTAAACTAAAACCAAAGTCATAATCTTTGAAAATAATCTCATTTCATTGAAAATTATAAAAGTTTAACGTTTGGGATCCCAAAATACCGTTTAGAAACATTTACAACTCAAAATACAATCATAGTCGACTAAACGACAAAATCTAGTTTTATACATTCATCTCCCAAAAATGCCCCTGACCGTGGCGGTCAGGCTGACCAAACATGTACACGCCGCTTCATGCTCGCCATACTCATGATTGGTTGACTCTCTCCTTGCCCTTACCTGCACCACAGAGCACCCGTGAGCTGAAGCCCAGCAAGAAAACTCACAAACAGATAACATATGCAAATCAAGCACTTAATAATCAAACAGGCCATCAATAGGCTAAACACATACGGCCACGCCGTCCCAGGCGCTTTACCATGCTCTGGATACGTGGTCTTTACTGTTAGGATATCTAGGGTATCCAAAAGGGTCTCACCCTGGCAACTCACACTCCGCGTGCTAAACGCTGCTCTAGGCCTTGGCCCCTTGCCGCACTCGCCCTTGCACTCCACGTGCCTATCGCCGTTCCCGGCCCTTTGCCATTATCGGCCCTAGCCGCTCCCGTTTCTTTGCCGTTCCCGGACCCTTGGCCGCTCAATCAATTTAACTCATACAGCATAACGCAATAAACACTCAACACATATAACATTGCAATCAAGGGCTACACCCAGCATATAATCAACTAGGGTCGTGCCCTGCAACAAACATTGTGGGCCTCGCCCTGCTCTACAGGTGCAACAGTTTTCTTACCTGTATCCCGAGCTTTCTATGCACCGAAATCACGAGCACGGTCCTCTATCCTGAGCTTCTCCGGAAACCTAGTCACAACACACATAAAACACTCTTTAATACTAACCAACCCAAAACCATTTCCCGGGACCAATCCCGTACTCTTAGGACCTCCAATTTCCCAAAACAAAGTAGCGAAAACATCCCCCAAGCCCCCTGGGCAAAAACCCTAAAATGGAAATTTCCCCTTGCCCAAAATGGCCTAGCGCCACAGAGCCCCATAATGATCCGCCCCATGCTGCAGCCTAGAGCCGCAGCGCAAAAGAACAGGGCTGTGGTGCCCCTTCGCGAACCCAGAAATCTGGATTTTCCCTTTCATTTTCCCCAAACCAAAACACTCCCAATTCAACCCCAATGGATACCTAAACCTCAAAATCAACCCAAAACCTCAAATAAACCGTCTAACAACCTATAAACACCAACAACAAGCATAAACACATAATCACTCCCATAATTCACACTTTGGTTTCAAATTTCAGAAGTTTAAACCAGTAAACCAGAAACTTAAACCAAAGCTTACAAAACTTAAACCATGCTTCAAATTTCTTAAACCACAAAAGAAACAAACCTCACAATTGCATAGAATCCTTACCTCAAGTGGAGAATTCACCATTAAGCTTCCTTGATTCCAGCTTCAAGCTAAACCCTCTGGTTTCTCAAAAAAACCAGCCACAAACCATCTTTCAATTTCCAACCTAAATTCAATAAGAACTTGCAAAAACACAGAAATTTTAGAGATGAAACTTACCTCTGACCAATCTTGATTTCTGTTGGGCTTCAATTGCCTCAAACCACCTTGATTCTTCTCCTAAGTCTCAAAATTCCCAACTCCCTTCCTTTCTTCCTTTTTGCCCTTAGTTCTCCTTTACTTTCAGAAAAAACTGAATTGCCTAAGTGAAAAAAATGTGAATGATCTTTCCCTCACCTGAAGTTATCTAAATCTCTGCCAAAAGATCATTTTGCCCTTCCATCTAATTCCCCTTCTAACTAAACCTCAAGGACATCCTAGACATTTCACATTCCTTACAAATCTACCATTTTCCTCACCTAAAATAGTTATACCTAATGGTTACAAATGGTCACTCAAGTTACTAAAATACCACTAACCATTAACCATTAATTCTCAAACTCAATTGATAAGATTCCCAAAATACCCCTAGGCTCCTCTTGAGCCAGGTATTTAATCCCGTTGTGACTTTCTAGCTAAACGGCTTCCTAGGACCATCTCGGAACATGCATCACAGATATATTAACATTATATCACATGAACCACATATATTACATTTATGCCCTCAACGGGCTAAAATTACCAATTCGCCCCCAACAATCAAACGGGACCCACATGCATATTTATTCCACCTAAACATGCATTCTAACTACATATTCATTAAATTCACATAGATTAACACAGTATACAATTATTGCCCTCCAAGCACACTAATTAAGGCTCCAAGCCTTATTAGAAAATTTGGGTCGCTACAATTATACCCCTAGGTCAATTAAGGGTTTCTAAAAGCTCCCAAGGGAAAAATTGTCATTTCCAACCTATCTCGTTAATCATAATTAACGCTCTCCAATTCCCGCTATTCTTGATAATCTCAAACACCAATAATTCGTATCCCGTTATCCTTTAATTCCCGGTAATGCTCTAATCATTAAAATCACCTCGAGACTCATCCCGAGCCCCGAACTTAACCTGTTATGACTAGACCGCTAACTAATAATCCAAGATCATCTCATGCTAAATAGCTCGAAGAAACCCACATTATAATGTGGTCTCAACAATATATCACCGACATGTATACAAATATACAAGTATGCCCTCAACGGGCCAAATCACCATCACACCCCTGTAATTATAATGTGGACCCACATGCATGCATTTAACATCATATTATAATATAATTCACATAACATGCATATTATCATTTAATGGCATAGTTAAAAGGGTATGGCCTTCCCAGCCTACTATTCCCGCCATTAAAACACATCGGAGAATTCGGGGCATTACAGGAAGTTGTGGGAAAGGGAGAGGAATTTGAGGAACCTCTAGTAGAGGAGGGAGAGGTGTTGGATGGTGCTGAGTTTTGCTGCCGAGAGGATGGTGCTTGCACAGAGGCGAGAGGTGAGAGGGATCACACCAGAAGGACCAACACCAACATGTTCAGAAGAAAAAGAAGCATTAGTGTGAGTATGAGAAAAAGGAAAATTGTACTCATTAAATATGACATCTCTGGAAACATAAATTTTGCCAGAGGAAGCTAAACATTTATAGCCCTTATGTTTCAAACTGTAACCAATAAATGTACACTTTTCAGACCTGAATTCAAGCTTGTGTTTGTTAAAAGGTCTAGTATTGGGGTAACAAGCACAACCAAAGACTTTGAGAGTTGAATAATCAGGACTTTTGTGAAATAATTTGTGTAGTGGTGTGTCATTTTGCAAGACTAGGGTGGGCAGTCGGTTGATAACATAACAAGTTGTTCTAACAGCTTCATCCCAATAGGCCAAAGGCATTAATGCTTGAGCAAGAAAGGTAAGGGCTGATTCTACTAAATGTCTATGTTTGCGTTCGGGACCCCATTTTGTTGGTGTATAGTAGGACAAGAGAGTCTGTGACTAATGCCATGTTCTGTAAGATAAGGAGCTAGACACCTATACTCACCACCCCAATCGAATTGAACCAAAACAATAGGATAGTCTAACTCTTTTTCAATCTGAGTTCTAAAATTAATAAAGGTTTAGAGTGCTTCAGACTTGGCTTTGAGTAGAAAGATCCATGTGTATCTGGAGTAAGCATCAATAAAGTGGATATAATACTTATGTATTATATCCACTTGAGGACAACATTGGAGAAGGGCCCCATATAACTGTATGAATTAACTGTAGAGGTTTAGTAAATGTAGTATCAGAAGATGGAAAAGGAAATTTATGGATTTTGCCTTCGCAACAAGCTTCAAAAAAATCAAGAACAGTTTTATTATGATGAGGAATATTACATGATTTCATAATAGTTTGTACAGTTTTGGCAGAAGAATGAGCTAAGCGTTTATGCCACAAAGAAAAAGGACTACAATTGAAAACAGACTCAGATTGCATACTAGTTTTATTGACAGAATACATGACAATAGGACTGAAAGTAGAAACATCATGGGAGAAGGTCATTTGAGTTGGCTGTATGACATAGAGCCCATTATGGAGTTGCCCTGCCATTAAAATTGCCTTCGAATCCTGGTCTTTGACATAGCAATAGTTAGGATAAAATTCAAAGAATGCATTATTATCCAAGGCAAACAACTCGAGAGGTAGACAACATTGGCTGGCTCTGAACAGAAGAAAAGGAAGTGGAAGAAGTCCTTCTACCAGAACCAAATGGCAAAGAAGACATAGTGGATTGATTGCCTTTGGGAGAGACTGCGTAGGGGTTCCATGAACCACGACCTTGGCCAACATGTTTAGAGTTCAGATCAGAGGCTTCACGAGAGTCAACAGGAGGAGAAAAATTGAAAGAATTGTGACCTTTACCACGAAAACTTCGATTAGTGACAATATTAACAGAATCAAGGTCTCTTGAATGAGTGTCCATGCGATGCTCTTGGGACAAAAGAAGTGTCAGCAACAGAATATGCATCATTTCTTGAATTCACAGAGATAATAAACGTATCATAATCGGCAGGTAGACCCTTAAAAAATGGCAGCAATATGTTCTTTAACAGTGACTCTATGACTGACAGATCCTAGACGATCCACAAGCATTTTGATTCGAAGTAGATACTCATTTATGGAAAGAGAACCCTTCTTGCAACTTTGAAGTTGAGTGGTGTACTGATCAATCTTAGCAGATGTTTGAGTAACGAAATAGACCTCAAGAGTCTTCCATACTTGAGCAGAGGTTTCAGCACCGACAATCCGAGTGAGAATACCATCAGACATCAAGGAAAGAAGCCAAGAATATAGTAGTTGGTCCTGAACCTCCCATTCTTGAAATCGTGGATTGATAATATCATGAAGCTGATCGTACTCAGTGACGTACTTTAGAGGAGGTGGAACAAAATCCGAGATGTAATCGTGAAGACGATGACCTCGTATTGTAGAAAGAATTTGGGGCCTCCATAAGAGAAAATTGTCATCATCGAGTTTGACAGATACCTTGTGAGAAAACACAACTAGATTATACACCGGAGTTGCAGCAGCAGCTTGAGCAGCCATGAAGAATAGCAAGAACCAGAAAAGGCAATGAAGAAGCACAACAACAATGGCGGAAGCAGAGAGAAAGAAAAGAAAAAAAAAACGGTGGCTATGATACCATGTTAAGTGTTTGAGAAAATGACAAAGTGAAGAAACAAATGATTCGCTTTATTGATTGAATGAGCTAAAACTCAATATATACAAGTTGTGATAAAGATATAGAGTCGAGCACTAACAGAATTAATTACAAGCACAGCTGTATAATAACTGTCTTAACATAATAGGTCTAACCAACATAGTCTATCTAACAGTGGTCAAGACGCCCTCATGTGTCCATATAAATTGAATGTTGTACGAGTATGGTGAAAATGAATCCATACCCTACAATCTCCCAAAAATATATATATTTTAATAATTACAAAAGACTGCGCAAAACGCGGTTATATTTTCTAGTATTTATATAAATGAGAATTTCAGAGAGATGATGTGTCACTCTAAAATCTCTATAAAACATTATTTCTATTTTCTCCTTTAATCTAATTTCTTAATTCATTTTATGGATTAAAATAATAATAGTAATTAATTGTAATGCTACTTCATAACTTTTTCAAAACACTCCTTTTATTTTATTATATTTTCTCCTTTAATTTATTTTCACATGAGTAATATATAAGATATATATATTATGTTTAAATATATATAATTAGATACATATTACGGTTAAATATATATATAACTAATATATATATAACTAATTTAAATTTAATTAATTTAATATATATATGTTAGGTTTACCTTTTTTAATTAATTTAACTATTACATATACTTTAGTAATAAATATTGAAGTTTATATATATATATATAAATTTCAACATGTGTTACATTTACTTTATTTTAATTAATTTAATTATTACTTTATTTATAGATATTTGTTGTCTAAATTTAATTATTATTATTTATGTACACTCCCATTATATTATTATCGAGCTCATGTTAATATGTAGAACTTAAAATACAACTCTTAATAATAATATCTATCTATTTTCTATTTGATGCAATTAATTTTTAAAATATCTATAATAATAATAGTGGTAGTAATTAACTGAATTTTATTTTATTTTTGTTTCTAAAATAATAACTATCTATATATAATAATAAATAAATAATTTATATATTCATATTTTTAATATTTTGACTAAATATGAAATTTAAAAGTTAATTTTTTAAAATAAAAATTTCAAATGGATACTCGGCTAAAATACAAGGTTCAATATGATGTAAATCCTTATACAAAATATAAATTAAACATATAATTTACTTTTTATAATTTTTTAAAAATAAAGATTCCAAACAAGTAATCAACCAAAATAATCTTACACAAAACATAAATTTATTTTTACGTAATATAGACTTTTTATAAAAAAAAAAACCCACATAAAATGTATAATAATAATAATAATAATAATCAAATCACATGTACAATAAATTATTTAAACTTTGTTTTCGCCACTTTAATTATTCAAAATTTCTCAAAAACATACAACAAATTTTCTATATAAAGAACATCATTTTGAAAAAAAAGTTCAAGACACCCTACATGTACATATAAAAATCTAAGGTGAAAAATACTTCCTATAACATAATCTCCCAATTATTTAAAAACATATTTTTTAATCATAAAAAAATAAAAATAAAAACGTGTTATGCGGCGCGGGAGACATTTGTTTGTTTTGTAAGATAAAATTAATTAGGAAAATATTTTATTGGGACGGAATATATGGACACAGATTTTTACATTATTTTTTTACACCAATTATAACCCATTAGATTAAATAACATTCAAGGCTCAACATTAAAACACATATTTAATAAAACAATAGTCTAATAAAAACTAATAATCGATCCCAACCTGTTTCTTTTCTTTTCAACGACTCTTCCCTGCCATCGCCGTCACCACTAGCCGCCGCCTCACGTTGTCGATCGGCGGTCGCCTCTCGCCACCACTATTGCTTCTCACCACCACCGTTGTCTCTCGATACCAATTGTGATCACCCACCTTTCGTTAACTTCACAACCTCTTTCTCCACTCTGTTTACGCCGTGGATCTTTTGGACTCATCTCTTGGTTCAGTCTAAATGATTAGAATATAGGATCATGTAAATTATGGGCATTAGTTTCTTTGCCACAGATAATTTTTTTTTCACTAGAATAGTCAGTTACCATCAATTTCCGGGCGATATAATATTCATTTATATATCAAGAAATTTGGTCAGTTTCTGCAAATCTTTCTATGAAATTTTTAGTACTGTTATTAGTATAATGTAAATATAATTGAATATATGTTTGAATCAAAATCGAAAGGTGTCATTCTACTTGTAGAGAGATGCATTTTAATTTTTTTTCTATATAACTTTTGAATTAGTTGTTCTTGCATTATTTTGTCTGTTCTTTTGGTTATATGTCATCCAGATGATATTTTTTTTTACTTTTAATAAAATTCGTCATCAAAGACAAAGAAACCAGAACCCAACGTAATTTACATATGAGAAGAATCCAAGAGATCCATCCAATGTGCACAGAGAAGAGAAAGAAGGTTGCGATAGTTGGCAAGAGGCAGCCGATAAACGACAACGAGAGGTGGCCAATGAATGACAACAAGAGGCAATGGCGGGAACGAGAAGTGACAGCGATGAATAGCGGTTACTGGTGACGGCGATGGCAGGGAAGAGTGGTAGAAAGAAGAGAAACTGATGGGGATTAATTATTTGGCTATATTATACTATATATATATATTTTTATTAAATATGTGTTTTAATGTTGACCCTTGATGTTATTTGATATAATGGGTTATAATTGGCGTAAAAAGTTGTGTAAAAAACTGTCCATATATCCCGTCCCTATTTTATTCCTACACACATACATTTATTATGTATCTTAATTAAAAATGTATATGATCACCAATTCCCGAAATGTATATGATCACCAATTCCCGACCAATGGATTGTGCGGGAAATTTTTTATTTTAACGATTTTTTTTTTATTTTTTCAAGGTTAACTTTAACATAATATTTTTATATTTAATATAATATTCTTATATTAACGGTAGTATCTAAATACTTAAACTTAAATAAAATGAAATAAATAATTAAAAAAAAATGATATTTTTTTAGATATTTTATAATAATAATTATTTAAAAATAATTAATAATTAAACAAATTAAAAATAAGATATTTTTCAGATATTTTACAATGATAATTATTTTTAAATAATAAATAATTAAACAAATTAAAATATGATATTTTTGAGATGTTTTACAATAATAATTATATTAAAATAATAAAATCATATGTTTTATAACTTAAATAAATATTTAATTAAACTTAAACTCACTTATTAGATTAATATCATATTAAACATATAATATAGTATACTGTGAATTAGCAACAAATTATTTTTTTAAAAAAAAAACTAGCAAGAAACTTAAATTTAAAATTCACGTATAATATTTAATATTACATTAAACATATAATATATAATCTCTTGTTGTCACTTCCAAATTCATAAACTAGAACAAACATAAACTTAAACAAAAGATAAATAAATTATTTAATTAAAATAGAATTTTTATTTCAAAATTTATAGGACATTAATATAAATTTAATAAAAATAATTAATAAATTCTATAAATAAAACTAAGCAAATGTGCATATTGCACTTGTATCTAGTATATATATATAAATGAAAAGTTACTTTTAAAGTATATCAGCTTTAAGATTGATTCAAACAAATGAACCAGGAATAAGAACTTAGAAAGTAAAGAACACAAGAGAATTTTTACAAGGTTCATTGATAAAATCTCCTACTCCTCACGTCACAAAGACCAGGACAAATACTTTCACTCTAGGAAACTTTGTTCTTTACAAATTACAAAATCAACATGCTAATTTGCTAAAGAACATATGTAACTCATAGCATGATTTACAATCACCCTTTATTGAGTCTCCCACTCAACATTGTAAGCTTTTAAATCCATTAGAAGTGGTGTTGAAATCCCTTCAACACTTTTACTCTGAAATCCCTTCAGAAATTCTAGAACAAATCCCTTCGTTCTTCACCTTCAAGAATGTTGAATCAAGCTCCAAGAAAAAAGCTTCAAACCCAAACCAAAAACCTGCAACAAAAGATTACAGAGAAAACCAAGAAAACTAACAAAATTATCTGTAACAATGAATCAGTTGCCTACCTAAGACCCAGAACTAACTGTTCATATATACAACCAACTAAGCCTACCAACACCACCAACAACCTCTAATCAGAATTAGTTAAACACTAGCCAAAAAAACTAATCCCATGTGGCAATTGAAACCACGATGATCTCCATATGCAACCAATACACAACCCAGATGCATATGGGATCATGATTTTTCAAATAATAACACATGTAGTAAAACATGGTTATTACAATCTCCCCCTTGGAATATTATGATCAATGAACAAAAGAGAACACAAACTAATTAGTGAACACAATACATAACTGTTGACCCATGATTTAGCCAACTGACACGGAGTCAAAATATGAATGATATGGACGAATTTAAAGAGAATAATGTAATGACAAAAGTAAAGAAAACACCGTAATTTATAGTGGTTCGGTCCCAAGGTTTGGTAATGGCCTACGTCCACTTAGAATAACATTAATATGAAATCAGAAGTGTGATCATAGAACTGGGGGTTCAATGAGTTTCAGCACTTCTCACAAAACAATACCAGTTTTTCCTGGGGCAATTCTACAATGTCTAATGATTCAGAATCCAAAAGTCCCTTTCCTTAAGCCATCTCTTCTTATTTATAGGCCTAAGGTAGGTTACAAAAGATTGTTACAAATATTATCCCCGGAATAGTGGGATATTCAGAAGATTGTATGAGATAAATTCGGGATTCATAAAGATCTTCCCATAAATATTGCTTTGTTATGGAACCATCGACCAGACTGTCGCGAGTAAGACAGGCTTGTCTTACATCTGGTGTGTCTCCTGCTCGATACTCTAGCAGATGCTTCCAGGCATTAGCCACGTGTCAAGAAATGCTTCGCCACGTCACAAATGCTATTTTACTGGATAACATTTGCCCCCCAAAGTTTATTTACTACGAACAGTAAATAAACTTTGAACGAATGACTCTTCGGTAATGCCTCCTGACGTGTCAGAACCCTTCATGCGTCCTTGAAAAAAGCAACCCACTCCTGTCTATTCAGGACTTTTCAGTTTCCCAGAAACAATTTTGACGGCCATCACTTTTCCCCATACTTTGAAAAAGGAAAACTAATGATCACGCCTTTTGAATATCAGAGACAAACTTATATAAGATCACCAGAGCCACTTCTTTCCTTTTCACGCACGCCACCACTCTGCTGAAAACCCTAAAAACCAGAGCTTTACTTTCTCCGGCGAACTTTCCTTTGTGCTTTCTAGACTCAGACGGTGGGCTCCTTGACTCCCGAAGCTCTCACTTCCATCTTCACGACCATTTTCCTTGGTAAGTTTTTTGAAACTCCATGCTTCTAATTTTTTGTGGTGCATGCTTTTAAATGGTGTACTGTTTGAGTCTCTCGGTTTTTAGTTTTTTGAACGCCTGTAGATAGGATATTTTTGTAGGCAGAGTAGGCTTATGAGTAAGTTTAAGACCCAGGATCAGTGCTTTTTAGGACGTAAAATTGAAGTAGCATTTCGATTTTTAAGCCAGTTGAAAATAATTTTTTCCCGCCCTAAGGGGAGTTGAAAAAGCTTTTCAGGAAAACTTTTCACTTTCACCCTTTGATCCGTTTCTTAAACTGTTCGCACAGAAAGACTTAGTTTCTTGTTAGAATGCTGTTATATAAAGGCTTAGCTTTTATACTCGACCAGTGTTATTCTGAAAGCCTTCTAGACTCCTCTGACCTCGCCTCCCCATTCTTCTGTTTGCAGATTTTAATGCCAGATTTGTGGGGAGGTGAGAGACCCATCGACGACGACCTCCTCGCCCAACTGCTCGAGGGAGAAGAACAACCAGCTGACCGCATCTACCAGATACCTTTCTCACGAGCTTCTTCCAGACCGCACCCTTCTCCTCCAATGGCCCGTTCAAAATCTTTTGGCAAGAAAAGGCCCGAGTCTGAAAGTAACCCTTCTTCTTCTGCCCAACCTGACTCGCAGGCGGGGGCTCCCTCGACCAGTGGTCGAGAGAATCTTGTTCCTGACCCTAATATCCAAACTAGGGCTCGTCCTCGTCATCGGAATCCGCCTGATGTCAAGTGGTATACTCCCCCAGCCAGTTCGATGACCCCTCGGATGGTCGCCAACTGCTTCAGAAAATACCCCCTAACGGGGGTAACCATTACACGTCCTACTGTGGACCAGAGGGCTAACCGTCCAGGAGGAGCGAACAGCGCCTGGTCCCGGTATCACATTGAAGCGGGGGCTTATCTCCCTCTTCATCCTTTCTTTGTGGGGGTGGCCAATTATTTCGGCGTCGCTCCCTTTCAAATAACTCCTAACGGATATAGGATGTTGGCTGCACTCTATGTCCTGTACAAACTTAACAAATGGCCAGAACCTTCACCTCATGAGGTTAACTACCTCTTTGACCTCAAGTCCAATCCTCAACACAACGGGACGAGCTTTTTTCACTTCTGTCACCAGGAAACCGGCCGGACGTTTTTGAGTGGCACCACCCATATATCGAACGTGGGGCATTACAACAAGGAGTACTTCTTTACTCCGGATATAGCCAGTAACAACTTGGCCTTCGCGAGAGGAGGTATAAATTTGTCTTTGTCTTGGTCGATACTTTATCATAGAGTATTTCCTTTCATCATCTCTCAAACTTGATCTGCTTTTCAGGCCCTTGGT